>NC_091482.1:38100973-38400973 GCF_036971445.1 Narcine bancroftii
CGATGTTAGGGATGAAGTCGCTCCAATGAATGCTGAGGATGGAGCGGAGACAACGCTGGTGGAAGCGTTCTAGGAGCCGTAGGTGATGCCGGTAGAGGACCCATGATTCGGAGCCGAACAGGAGTGTGGGTATGACAACGGCTCTGTATACGCTTATCTTTGTGAGGTTTTTCAATTGGTTGTTTTTCCAGACACTTTTGTGTAGTCTTCCAAAGGCGCTATTTCCCTTGGCGAGTCTGTTGTCTATCTCGTTGTCAATCCTTGTATCTGATGAAATGGTGCAGCCGAGATAGGTAAACTGATTGACCGTTTTGAGTTTTGTGTGCCTGATGGAGATGTGGGGGGGCTGGTAGTCATGGTGGGGAGCTGGCTGATGGAGGACCTCAGTTTTCTTCAGGCTGACTTCCAGGCCAAACATTTTGGCAGTTTCCACAAAACAGGACGTCAAGCGCTGAAGAGCTGGCTCTGAATGGGCAACTAAAGCGGCATCGTCTGCAAAGAGTAGTTCACGGACAAGTTTCTCTTGTGTCTTGGTGTGAGCTTGCAGGCACCTCAGATTGAAGAGACTACCATCCATGCGGTACCGGATGTAAACAGCGTCTTCATTGTTGAGGTCTTTCATGGCTTGTTTCAGCATCATGCTGAAGAAGATTGAAAAAAGGGTTGGTGCGAGAACGCAGCCTTGCTTCACGCCATTGTTAATGGAGAAGGGTTCAGAGAGCTCATTGCTGTATCTGACCCGACCTTGTTGGTTTTCATGCAGTTGGATAACCATGTTGAGGAACTTCGGGGGGCATCCGAGGCGCTCTAGTATTTGCCAAAGTCCTTTCCTGCTCACGGTGTCGAAGGCTTATGTGAGGTCAACAAAGGTGATGTAGAGTCCTTTGTTTTGTTCTCTACACTTTTCTTGGAGCTGTCTGAGGGCAAAGACCATGTCAGTAGTTCCTCTGTTTGCGCGAAAGCCCCACTGTAATTCTGGGAGAACATTCTCAGCGACACTAGGTATTATTCTATTTAGGAGAATCTTAGCGAAGATTTTGCCTGCAATGGAGAGCAGCGTGATTCCCCTGTAGTTTGAGCAGTCTGATTTCTCGCCTTTGTTTTTGTACAGGGTGATGATGATGGCATCATGAAGGTCCTGAGGCAGTTTTCCTTGGTCCCAGCAAAGCTTGAAAAACTCATGCAGTTTGGCATGCAGATCCAAAATGAGTGGTGGACTAGCCTCGCCAAACGAATCCAGCTCAGCGCGGACATTGGCGACTTCAGGGGTTTTTACAAGGCTCTAAAGGCTGTGTACGGCCCCTCACCCCAAGTCCAAAGCCCGCTGTGCAACTCAGATGGCAAAGTCCTCCTCAGCGACAAGATCTCCATCCTCAACCGATGGTCAGAACACTTCCAATCTCTTTTCAGTGCCAACCGCTCAGTCCAAGAATCCGCCCTGCTCCAGCTCCCTCAACAGCCCTTAAGGCTAGAGCCGGATGAGGTCCTCACCCGGGAAGAGACATATAAGGCAAATGAACAACTGAAAAGTGGCAAAGCTGCAGGTATAGATGGAATCCCCCCCCAAGAGGTCTGGAAGGCTGGCGGCAAAACTCTGCATGTCAAGGCATTTGTGTAGAGCTGCAGAAAATGGAACAATTTCAGAAGATGCTGCAGAGCCAATGATAGACCCAGACCTAGGAGAGCAATCAACCAGCTGGAGCCAGAGCAAGGGGAAAGCAATGAGTTGACTCTGCGGACGGCGGGGAACTCAGCAGAAATGCAAATCAGAGGAAAGTCAATGGCAAGATGGCAGAAATGAAGCTCGACACAGAAGCAAAATGCAACGTCATGTCGCAGATGACATTCAGTTGGCCGAGGAAAATGTAACAGATTAAGCCATGTGTCAGGTCAACAAGTCTAGTGCCATATGGAGGCTGCAGGATCAAAACCAATGGTATGGTGTGGCTGCGGTGCTACATACAGGGGCAGTTACACGTACTCATGTTCACAAAGATGTCATGCCTCTGTTGGGCCTGAGCACATGCATAGACATGGGATTTGTCCATGCATTAGCAGAGAAGTACACCAAATAAGCCCCTCTGAAGATGATTTGTCCCAGAGAATTTTTTCAGAATACGGCAACCTTTTTGCAGACAAGCTGGGGATGTTGTCAGTAACACTGCATGCAGCTTGACCCAGTAGTGAGACCTATGGTTCGTCTGGCACACCATATACCAGTGGTGATGAAGTACAAAGTCAAGGCTGAGCTGGACAGAATACAAGACTAAGTGTGATTACCCTGGTCTCCAAGCCAACCAAATAGGTGTCCTCTGTGGTGGCTGCCAAGAAGAGACGGACAAAAGATCTGGATATATATAAACCTGTGAGACCTTAATACAGCCCTGAAGAGACCACACCATCCAATGTGCACCATGGAGGAAATTGCTGCTCAAATAGCCAGCACAACTGTGTTCTCTGTTCTAGATCTGAGGAACTCCTTCTGGCAGATCAAGCTCAAATACAAATCATCTCTACTGACCACATTCAGCACTGGGTTCGGTCGATACAGATTTCTGCGAATGCCATTCAGGATCAATTTGGCCAGCAAAGTATTCCAGAGATCCATGGGTCAAATTTTTGCTGGATACCCCTGTGACATCATGGTCGATGACATACTTGAAGGCGGCAAGAATTTAGAGGAACACGACACAAATTTAAAGATACTTGACCAAGTTTCATGGTGGATAACTGTCTGCCAGTGACGAGTTGTGTGCCTCAGGGATCAGTGTTTGTCAGGTCTCTGATCTGTCATTTACATTAATGATTTGGATGATGGAGTGGTAAATTGGATTAGTAAATATGAGGACGATACAAAAATAGATGTATAGTCAAAATGGTTTTTGGGGACTGCAGAAGGATTTGGACTGCTTAGAAGAGTGGGCTGAAAGGTGGCAGATGGAGTTTAATGTAGATAAGTGTGAAGGGCTTCATTTTGGGAAGAATGACCAAAATAGAACATATGTAGTGAAGGGTAGGGCATTGAGGAATGCAGAGGAACAGAGAGATCTTGGAATAACGGTTCATCATTCTTTGAAAGTGTATTCTCATGTAGATAGGGTGGTGAAGGCTTTTGGTATGCTGGCCTTTATAAATCAAAACACAGAATATAGGAGCTGGGAGGTGTTAATTAGAATGTTCAAGGCATTGGTGAGGCCAAATTTGGAATATTGGGTGCAGTTCTGGTTCCCAAATTATAGGAGGGATATCAATAAGGTAGGGAGGGTGCAGAGAAGATTTACTAAAATGTTGCCTGGATTGCAGTATCTAGAACACAAAGAAAAATTGAGTAGACTTGGTCTTTATTCATTGGAGCATAGAAGGTTGAGGGGGGATTTGAGAGAAGTATTTAAAATTATGAGGGGGGGGTAGCTGAGATTGGAATGAGGGGTCATAAGTTAGGGGTTAGGCAGCAAAAGTTTAGCAGTAACATGAGAGGAAGCTTCTTCACTCAGAGAGTGGTGGCTGAGTGGAATGACCTTCCGGAAGAGGTGGTTGCAGCAGGGTCAATTTTGTTATTTAACAGAAGGTTGGATATGAGGGTTATGGACAGGAAGCAGGTAGGTGGGACTAGTGAAGTTCACTTAAATTGGTGCGGACCATTGGGGCTGAGATGGCCTGTTTCCGCACTGTAATTGTATATGGTTGTCAGGAAGGTGAACCTTTGGATCAACCCACAGAAGTGCAAATTCCAGCTGAAGCAGATCAGCTACATTGGTCATGTGCTTATTAGCAGAGGCACGAAGGTGGACCCCTCAAAAACCAAGGCAATCAGCAAGATGCCAGTGCAGGCGTACGTTACAGCCCTTGGTATGGTTAACTAGCAAGTTCATCCCAAACTCAAGCGAACTCACAGCTCCACTGAGATAGCTGATGCATAAAGATGTGGAGTGGATGGGGCACGACCAGCAACGGAATGCATTCAACGGTTTAAAGAGGTATATGTCATGCCATCTAGTTTCATTGAACTATGACGTATGAAAATCAGTGCTGCTGACCTGTAACGTAAACTTGAATGTAATCAATGTAATGCATAGCATTAGCTTGAACTGCGCTACGTGGGGGGTGGGTTGCTCAAGAGGATGGTAGACAGCTGCTGCCATTGGCTCCTCTGCACCCACTGCAATTGTATTGCAGCCACCGTATTCACAGGACTCTGTGCATCTAAGAGTGAAGGTGTGGGGGTAAAAATAGGCTTTGGCATGGACTGCACGCCACGAAAAAGCTCCCTCTCCTGTGTGCACAAAGTAAACAGTTTGCTTAACATTATTCTCAGTAGTCATCTTGTTATTCAGCATGCAGTAACAAAGTGTTCCTCCAATTAGCTCTGGATGGGATAGTACACAAGGCCATGAACAGACTGTGACTCGGAATTGAAATGGTTGGCCCCATACTTCAAAATGGAGGTTGCTGTTCTTGCGAACGAAGCGAAGGAGCTCAGCCAAGTGATCTCCCAGACTGCGACTGGCCTCTCAGATGTAGACAATGCGCAAAGGGAACACCAGATGCAGTAAATCAGACCCGCGGATACAATGCCTGCTTGCGGTCCCGGACTGCGGAGAGGGAGGAGATGTGGGTGCAAGTGTTGGGCACGTTAGGGCAAGGTGGGGAGGGATGAGGGAATCGCAGAGGGAATGGTCCCTGCAGAAGGACAAGAGTGGAGCAGAAGGAAAAATGTGTCTGGTGGTGGGACTCAGTAGTAAGTGCTGGATGCGGACGCTGGTGGGTGAGGAGGAGGGGGATTCTATGCTTGTTGTATCTGGGGGCAGATGAGCGGGAGATGTGGGTGAGGGCTGAGTTGATGGTGGTGGGAGATGTGAGAAGCAGAGGTGCCTTCACAGATTTCACTCGAGACAAAAATTGAGAACAAAGAACATTTATTTTACAAAAATGCAAAGTTGAGTGCTTCCCCTTACCCTGGGAATACACAGATAACTGGGGCTTACCCAACTTTTTATGCATCCATTTCAGTACAGAAGTACCTTCCCCCTTAACATTCTTCTGCCTCCTGGATTGGTTTAGCATTAGGTAATTCTGCCTATGTGTATTCTAACTTCTTATCAGTTTATGTGCCTTTCTGCAAACTTGTTTACCAGGAAGTGTCATGTCTTTGTTCTTACTCATTAATCAAACCCCAGGACTTGCTAAATCTATCTACTTGTTATCATGTTTTTGAAGACCCCTATTTTATTATACTTGCTTAACCCTTCCTCACATTGCATTCTTACTTCACCCTTATTTAATTCATTCTTAATTAGCACTTGCTTGACTCCTCACATTCCATTATCCCTCACAATCCACCCTTTTTCTTTAGCTACGCTTAGTAAACCCTCACTCGGGCAGTATTCTTTTAAGCTTGGTCTTTTTCCCAGCGAGTGAGTAAACGAACTGCGGCCTCAGCATCATCAAACGGAGTTTAGGAAGCATACATCATTTGGGTTGCAGTGACCTGGCAAAGGGCCCTTTGAATTAAACACTGCACACAAAGCATAAGGCAGGGAATTATTATGAGGGCTAAAATAAAAAGCCCAGCCGCTATAATGTATGTATGTATCCAGCTCCAGTCGCCAGTAAAAATTTTAGTCCACCAAGGATGCCAAATCTGGTCCGGGACATGGGAAAGTTTTCGAATTCCTGAAGAAATATTTTTTACCGCCTGCCCATTGTCATCAATCTTCAAGCAACAATTGATAAGGTTCAATTTTCCACAGACGCCGCCCTCAGCGGCCAACAAGTAATTGAGGGCCAGGCGATTTTGATAAGCTGTAGCACGTATCTGTTGCTGCTCATCAGCCAATAAATTCAGGGGCCAGTCTTCACCCAAATTTCTAATTTTAAGTTCTCTCTTTGGGCGAGTATGCTGAGGGGATTGGTGGAAAGGTGGTGGTCAGCATGCAAAGGCAGTAAGACAAATTGAGGTTGAATGTTTCCAATAAAACAAGTGCCTCTCCAATCAGGTTCTAAAAAGGTATAAGCCATATCTGCTGAAGCGAGGGGATGCCCCAGTAAGGATTTTTACCTGAACAGTTCCATATGTCACTGGTGTCATTGATACTCTCATAAAGCACACAATCCAAATCATTTTCTTTAGAGAAATACCTGGTAGGTGTTGCGGGATGCCAAACAGTTGTAGTATTCTTGAGCAGCTTAAGCCGTTTACAACTGGAATCCCCCTTATAGTGACGGCCTTTAGCCTTCCGAATGCATTCGTCACCCAATGGAGGATTTATAAGATGCCAAGTTTGGGGGGCAGCATTCAATTTTATTCGTTGTACCATTAAAGCATAGAAGTTCCCATATATCCAAAGGCTCACCTTGCCAGGTGAGTTTAGTTGGCCTTCCACAAATCCAACAATTCTTCAACCCCAGCAAGTCAGCTGTTCGTTGACTTAAATCTACCCACTTATTGTCACCTAACCGGTGAATAGCAGCCTGTCTGCGGGCATTAGCATATATATCCCCTTTATTCCTACTCCACTTATAGCCCTGACTAATATTTTGCTCACAATTCTCCCACCATCTCCTTTGTACCATATTTTTGGCACTTGTCTTTTTAGTACCCGGAGAGGCCGGGACGCAAACCCAAGCCACTCTCCTAGGACAGTTCTGCTTCCCTGGTCCATGTTGGGATCCTAAATTAAACCATAATAAATAAGGAACCCCACTGTGAATGCACTTTATACCTGTGCCCCGTTTGCATTCTAAAGGTAAACTTGTCTATTCTTCAAAGTAACTATCACCTATGCTGCCCCTATTCCAGGAGGACTTAATACATTGTGTACAATTGGGTGGTTTCCCAAAATTTGGGAACCAGCAGGAAAACAATACAGCAAATAGTAAAAATAATATTATAACAATTTTTTTGGCGGAGCGTGACTTTCAGACCAGAAGGATGCGAGACTGCATGCCAGGTGGAGGGGATATTATCAACGTCTTTAGTCTGTGGATTAGCACGCTTAACGCATTGCACATGAGTCCATCCCTTTTCTTTTGTTCGTACTGCAGTGTCTGTAATCAAAAGTACACAATAAGGGCCGTCCCATATAGGTTCTAGTTTATGGTCTTGCCACATATACCCAATCACCAGCTTTAATGGAATGAATGGGATAGTCCAAGGGTGGGGTTTGAGCTAATAATCCCTTCTGTTTTAAGTCATACAAAGAAGTGGAAAGCCCCTGTAAATATTTAGATATATATATTGGTCATTAGCCTCAGGGGTAGGGGAAATCGGTGTGGAAGCCCATGTGGGGAAGACCGAACATCATCTCATATGGTGAGACAGCAAGGTCCTTACGAGGAGCTGTGCGAATCCTGATTAAAGCTAAGGGTAAGCATTTAATCCAGGAGAGGCCAGTTTCCTCATGAAGTCGAGTGAGTTGATTTTTCAGGGTCTGATTCATCCGCTCGACACGGCCTGAACTCTGGGGGTGCCATGGGGTGTGTAACTGACAATCTATTCCTAAGATTTTACACACCCCCTGGAGTACCTGAGAGGTAAAATGTGTACCTCGATCTGAGTCAATGGTTTACACAATGCTGTAACGTGGAATAATAGCCTCTAGTAATATCCGAATAACGGTGTTAACACGATCATTAGGGGTCGGGAAAGCCTCAACACATCGAGTAAAATGATCCACCATCACTAGGAGATATTTATAGACCCCTATCTTGGGCAATTCCGTGAAGTCAATCTGTTTTCGTTGAAACGGATGTACGGTTTGACATGTGTGCTCTAAATCAGAGTCTGGAGAAACCAAGAAGGCGGCTGGATTCTTATCTTCATTTGTAACCAATGTCAAAGCATCCCTATCCATAAGGATTGCTTCATACTTCAAAATTCTGGAAGGCACGTTGTAAGAGAATGGTGCGGACTGTGTGAAGGGTGTGAACTGTCATCGGGGCACCAAACGTAATTTTGCATTCTTCCTCTACTAGAATGGCAGTGGACGCAATTGCTTGCACACATTCTGGCTAACCACGACAAACAGGATCTAAAATCTTTGATAGAAAGGCAACTGGTTGGATCCCTGTGGTCTGGTACCGATAGCCAATTGGTCTTGTAAATCACATTCCAACAAGCAAACCCCAGCTTGGGGAATTAGTAAAATATCCTCTGTTACAATTTTTCCTCTCATTTGTATCTTTACATTCTTTAATTTGGGGACCACAAAATCTCTCCCCCCCACCCCTGAAATCATCACCGTCCCTTCTGTAGTAACACCCTCGGGCCATCGTAAAATACTAGACCGGGCTGTCCCAGAGTCTACAAGGAAAGTAGTTTTGTCACCGTGGGGTCCTACGCTCAAATTTACCAATGGTTCTCCGTGCAACCCCACGGTATGCATTGGCTAAGAACCGTGACTCCCCCTATTCATAATCTGCCTGGCCCACATCGCCTTTTTACAATAATAGCAAACTAATGCTCCTGTCTCCCAATTTCTGCCAGGGTCTCCATGGGGTCCCAGGAACGGTCACCATCCTCGGAATTCTCTTCTACCCCTACCTCTGCTCTGGTCTCTACTTCCTCACTCCCGGCGCTCCTCCCAACATCCAGGAGCCGACACATGGTTCCTAGCATTTCCTTGCTTTCCATCCACAACTTCCTTTACTGCCTGCATCAAAATCTTAGCTTTTCCTTTCTGTTTTTCTTCAGACCTCTGGACGTATGCCCTTTGTGCAATCGGCAAAAGCTGAGATAATCCCTGTTCATGCCAATTCTCCGTCTTTTGTAATTTCTTCCTGATATCTGGAGCTGAATTGGTAACAAAACCCATCAATACCAACTGTTCACCTGCTGGGGATTCAAAATCCAACCCCCCCATTGCACGTAATCTAGTCAGAAATGCAGAGGGGGTCTCCTCGGGACCTTGGGGAACCTCAAATGCCTTCTTAAAGTTCTGTCCTCTTGGAACAGACTCCTTCATTCCTTTTATTAGATTAACCCTGAACTCATCCATTCGCGTGCGACCATCATTAGTAGTCTTATCCAAATTTGGGTTTACCAGGGGAAATTTAGCTTCTCCAGGTATCGCCCCTGGCCCTCCTTGGTGTTCCCTATCCCAGACTCTGATCCCTGCCTGGCGGATCATTCCACACTCATCCAAAGTATATAGAGCCTTAAAGATAGACATTAATTCATTCCAGGTATATATATTAGGCCCAAAAAATTGATCTAATTGTTCTGCACATCCCTGAGGGTCTTCTACCAGAGAGGTCATTTCCTTTTTAAAATTGCACACCTCAGTACTAATCAAAGGCACGTTTACAAATCCAAGACCCCCTCCCAAGGGAACCTCCCGTAAAGGTCTCATTCAGTTAGTTTCTGGCTTATCTCCTCCCTCTCGTGTCAATTGAGGTGGTAATCTTGCACTCTGTGAGTGAGTCCTCATACCACTCCTACTTTCTTTAACTGTGGAGGAGGAGGGTATGGTAAAGAAGGGTAAAGCATAGGTGAAAAGTGGGAGAATGGGAGCCGGCACAGGGGAAACATAAGGTAGAGGAAGGGAATGTAACACATCCCATCCCTTTATTTTGGGGGCAGAAGGTTCCTCAATCTTCTTGTTTCTAAATTTCTTCTAAGTCCAAAATCATCTGATTAGACGATCCACTAAGCCAACAGGCTGCATATTCCCTACTTTCGGTATTGTCTCCTTGACTTTGGTAGAACCAGATGTTCAATGCCTGACACATCCAGTCCTCGTCAGATCCGAACTTTGGCTAATATATCGAACTCCCTTTTATCGGATTCTTAACCCATTCCTGACAACAATACTTGACCATGGTCTGCTTATCCTTCTCATGGGTTTCCCTCACACCCCAATTGGATTTTATCCTCCCGTCCTTCTTAAGGACTTTTTCCCTTGCTACTTCCTCCTCCCATATTCTCCGGGCTCCCTTTCTGTTGGCAGGAAAATAAAATTTCTCTTACCGGAATCTAGTAGCTATTCCTAGCGTGCTTCCTTAACGCCCTCCCGTCGTTTGTTCTCAATGCCTCTTCTCGGATATTACTTGCTTCGTCCACTAACTAGCTTCCCGTCGTCCGGGAGTCTAGCTGAATCACCCGGGGTGAACCTACCCCCGTCGTCAGGAGCTCTGTCAGTGGAGGGAGTGCGATCCTGACGAGTCCCCAAGTTGTGAGAAGCAGAGGTGCCTTCACAGATTTCACTCAAGATAAAAATTGAGAACAAAGAACATTTATTTTACAACAATGCAAAGTTGGGTGCTTCCCTTACCCTGGGAATACACACAGATACTGGGGCTTACCCAACTTTTTATACATTCCATTTCAGTACAGAAGTACCTTCCCCCTTAACATTCTTCTGCCTCCTGGATTGGTTTAGCATTAGGTAATTCTGCCCACGTGGATTCTAACTTCTTATCAGTTTATGTGCCTTTCTGCCAAACTTGTTTACCAGGAAGTGTCATGTCTTTGTTCTTACTCATTAATCAACCCACAGGACTTGCTAAATCTACTACTATCCTGTTTTTGAAGATAATTGCTTACATTCCTCACATTCCATTCTTACTTCACCCTTTTCTTTCTTTGGCTTGGCTTCGCGGACGAAGATTTATGGAGGGGGTAAAAGTCCACGTCAGCTGCAGGCTCGTATGTGGCTGACAAGTCCGATGCGGGACAGGCAGACACGGTTGCAGCGGCTGCAGGGGAAAATTGGTTGGCACTTGCTTGACTCCTCACATTCCATTATCCTTTATAGGGAGAAGCCACGTTTGTGCAGACATTTCAGAGGCTCTGGACTGGAAGACCTCATCTTGGAGTGAGAAACAGAAGTACCTTCACAGAATTTGCTTGAGACAAAAATTGAGAACAAAGAACTTTTAATATACTATTACAACAATGCAAAGTTGGGTGCTTCCCCTTACCCTGGGAATACACACAGATACTGAGGCTGACCCAACTTTTATACATTTCATTTCAGTACAGAGATACCTTCCCCCTAACATTCTTCTGCCTCCTGGATTGGTTTAGCATTAGGTAATTCTGCCCACGTGGATTCTAACTTCTTATCAGTTTATGTGCCTTCCTGCAAACTTGTTAGCCAGGAAATATCATGTCTTTGTTCTTTACTCATTAATCAATCCCCAAGACTTGCTAAAGCTATTTACTTGCTATCCAATTTTGAAGATCCTTATTTTATTATACTTTTATAACTCCTAACCCTTCCTCCCATTCCAGCATCCCTTCACCCTGATTTAACCCATAATACTTCATTTCCAATGAGCACTTGCTTGACTCCTTACATTCCAGTATCCATTCACCTTAAGTTAACCCATAATACTTCATTCTTAATTGGCATTTGCTTGACTTCTCACATTCCAGTATCTCTTACAATCCACCCTTTTTCTTTAGCTACGCTTAGTAAATCCCCATTCGGTAGTGTTCCGTTAACCTTGGTCCCTTTCCCAGCGAGTGAGTAAACGAACTGCGGCCTCAGCATCATCAGACGGAGTTTGGGAAGCATATATCATTTGGGTTGTAGTGACCTGCCGAAGGGCCCGTTGAATTAAACACTGCACACAAGTCTTTAGGCAGGGGAGCACCATAATGGCCAGAATAGCAAGTCCAGCTGCTATAAGGGCTATGGGTATCAGACTCCAGTTACCAATAAAAAGTCTAGTCCATCCCACACCAGACCAAGGTTGCCAAGTCTGAACCTGGGTATGGGAAGATTTTTGAACTCCTGAAGAAATGTCTTTAACCGCCTGACCATTGTGAGCATTGTCCTTAACCAGTCTTTCATTAACGCTGCCTTCAGCAGCCAACGAGTAATCGAGAGCCAGGCAGTTTTGTTGAACTGTGGCTCGTATCTGTCGTTTTTCTTCAGCCCATAAATTCAGGGCCATCACTGTCTGTTCGGTGATGATCTCCAAGGCTGGAGTCTGATTGAACGATTTAAATGCCAAGCAGCTTTAGTATTCTGGAGCAGCTTACTTCGTTTACAGCTGGAACTCCCCTTACAGTGGTGGTTTTTTTTTAATATTCCGAGTGTCTGTGTGACCCAAAGGATGCTTTATAGGCGACCAAGTTGGGGAGGGGTGTTTCTTGTCACTTAACCTGTGAGTTGCAGCTTGTCTGCGAACATTAGCATAAGTATCACTGAGCCTGTGAGTTGCAGCCTGTCTGTGAACATTAGCATATGTATTAACTCTATCTCTGCCACATGTACAATCCTGACTACCATTCTGTCTGTCTTTGACCCACCATCTCCTTTGTGCTATCCCTTTAAAACTCCTCTCTTTAATACCTGTAGAGGCCAAAATACAAATCAAATCTACTCCTCTAGAGCCGTTCTGTTCCCCTGGTCCATGTTGGGATCCTATATTAACCCATACCCCACTATGACTATACTTTATATCTATGCCCTGTCTACATTCTAAAGGTAAATAATTGTCGCCTCTGCTGCCCCTATTCCAGGAGGACTTAATACATCGAGAGTAATTTAGGGATGTCCCAAAAACGGGGAACTAACAAGTAAACAATACAATAAATGGTAAAAACATTACAGCACTTTTTCCCGGCGTAGTGTAACTTTCAGATCAGAAGGATGAAGGACAGCACGCCCGGTGGAGGGTAGATTATCAATGTCTTTAGTCCATGGATCAGCAGCTTGTTTAATTCGTTGTATGTGTGTCCACCCCTTTTCTTTCGTTCGCACTGCAGTGTCTGTAATCAAAAGTACACAATAGGGGCCATCCCAGACAGGTTTTAGTTGGTGATCTTGCCATGCTTTTACATATACCCAATCACCAGGTTTAATAGAATGAATAGGATACTCCAGGGGTGGGCAGTAACAGCTGCATGTCTATTATCTCCGTGAGCGCAGCCTGTTTGGCAGCTGCATCTGCCTGTCTGTTCCCCTGTGCTTCAGGACTGTCACCACTTTGATGGCTCCGTACATGAGCTACAGCTATTTCCTCAGGTAATGTAAGAGCATCTAGAGATTGGACAATTAAGTTTTCATGGATCAACTTTTGTCCTTTTCCAGTTATCATTCCCCGCTCTTTCCAGATCTTCCCAAAGGTGTGCACTACACCAAAAGCACACTCTGAGTCTGTGTAGATCATGCCCACCTTGTTCTCTAGACTCTGGAGAGCTCTACAGAGGCATACAATTCACAAGATTGTGCTGACCAATGACCGGGAAGGTGACCGGCTTCAATCACCACTCCTTCTTTCCCATCCACACTATACCCGCTATAGCGAGTGCCATCAATGCAACGAGAAGATCCATCAATAAACAACCTTTCACCCTCCTGTAAAGGCTCATCACTTAAATCCTCTCTAATTTTGGTCTGTAAATCTATTACCTCTAAACATACATGCTCTAAATCATTTATGGTATTGTCAGAATTTGGAGAAACCAAGAAAGCTGCTGGATTGTGTTCTTTATTCGTAATCAGGATCAAATCATCCCTATCCATTAGGATCGTTTCATATTTTAAAATTCTAGAGTCTGTGAGTCACCTTCCAGCATGTTGTAAGAGAATATTGCGGACTGTGTGAGGGGTGTGAACTATCATCGGGGCACCAAACATAATCTTTTGTCCTTCCTCATCTAAAATAGCAGTGGCTGCGATGGCTTGCACACACTCTGGCCAACCACAACAAACAGGGTCTAAAACTTTTGACAGAAAAGCAACTGGCTGTCTACAGCCAGTTGCTCTCTTGTGTTAGTACTCCGGTGGCTACACCTCCTTTCGCATTGGTATATGGGTCAAATGGCTTATTTAGGTTGGGTAAAGCCAACACTGGGGCACTAATAAGGCACTGTTTCACCAAGTTAAAATCTTTAATCTCTTCCTCTGTCCAGACAACAGCTTCGCCCCCTAGAATTGTGAGTTTATCATAGAGAAATCTGACCAGGCTAGAATAATTTTCAATCCAGATTCTACAGTATCCCACTAAACCAAGGAATTTCCTAAGTTCTTGGGCATTCTTGGGGGGGGATCTGTAATATACCACGTATCCTCTCTGGACTTATTTTCCTAGTTCCCTGATTTACCAGATGACCCAAATATTTAACTTCTGATTGAACAAATTGTAATTTGGATTTGTTCACCCTGAGACCCTTATTCTCCAGAAAATTCAAAAGTTCAACAGTATACTGTTTAGCTAATTCATACGTTTTTCCCGTAATTAACAAATCATCAACATATTGTATCAACTGACAATTCTCTCTCTGAGGAGCCTCATGTAGTATTTGTTCTAAGACCTGACCGAATAAATTTGGTGATTCTGTAAAGCCCTGGGGAAGGACCGTCCACCGATATTGATTCTTGCGTCCAGTAAAAGGATTTTCCCATTCAAAGACAAACATGTCTCTGCTCTCTGTTGCTAACGGACAGGTCCAGAAAGCACCTTTGAGGTCAATCACACTAAACCATTTACTATGTGGATCGATTTTACCCATTATTGTATAGGGATTAGGTACAACCGGGTGACGGGTGAGAATAATTTTGTTCAGCTCCCTCAAGTCCTGCACTAATCGATAGGTACCGTCTGGTTTTTGGACAGGTAAAATTGGAGTATTAAAAGGTGACATACAAGGTTCGAGTATACCATCTTTCACCAACTGGTCAATTGCTGGCTGCAGCCCCTTTCGGCCAGCCATAGGAATTGGATACTGTTTTCGTCTAATTACTTGTTCAGAATCTTTTAAAGTAACTTGCAGGGGAGGAACATCTAACCCTCCTCTATTTCCTTTTTTTTTTCGCCCATACTCTAGGATTTATTATTTTCCGATCCTCCTCTGTCAGCACATAAAATTGAACCCCGATACCTGATCCCTGTGGTCTGGTACCGATAGCCAATTGGTCCTGTAAATCACGTCCCATCAAGCAAACCCCAGCTTGGGGAACTAGTAAAATATCCTGTTATTATCTTTTCTCCCATTTGTATTCTTACATCTCTTAATACAGGGACTGTAAAGTCTCTTCCTCCTCCTCCCAAAATCATCACTGTCCCCTCTATCTTAACACCCTCGGGTGTTAAATACTAGACCGGGCTGCCCCAGAATCTACTAAAAAAGGTCATCTTGTCACTGTGGGGTCCAATGCTTAAATTTACCAATGGTTCTCCGTGCAGCCCCATGGTGTGTATTGACTGAGAACCGTGACCCCCCTATTCATAATCTGCTTCCATCTGTCTGACTCTGGCTTTACCCTACCCTTAATTTAGTCTATGTGTCGTCTTGAGTCCAGCGTGTTCGTTAAATGAAGTGATAGGAGAATCAGTTTATTACACAGCATAAGAATAAAGCTTAACAGAGCTCTGGTTCAGTCATTAGTTCATAGGTCACCTGCACAGTGAGTTATTCCCTAAGATTGACCTCTACTTTCCAGTCTCTACAGTTTATATAGCTCAACTTTATCATACAGAACAAAGTTGGCTTCCTTTGCTAGATTTCTTGTATAAGATTTATCATAAGTAATTTCCTGCTCTGCAGTTATCTGGGGTGTAGAGCTCCCATCTTTTTTAATCCTCAAGGTCAGAATATCCTGTTGTTTTGATCAGAAATCAATTCATACCCCAGATATTTCTAATTATTTCTTTGTTCTCATCTGGCCATATTCTTCTGTTCTACTAAACACCTCCTTCTGTCTTAGCTTCTTACTGATTCCATTCTCTTTGTTTCTGACAGTCTCTGTCAGATTCTTTTTGTTTGTGCTAATCAACACCTCCTTTTGCCATAACATTCCGACTAAATTGTTTCATACATATCCTCTCTTTTGTATTTTGGGACTCCACACACTCCCCACGATTAATTAATCCCTATATTCCAACACATCAGTGCGTAAGATTGCGTTTCCCTGGCTTGCATTGGGCATTCTCTCTTAAAATGTCACTCCTTTTTACAATGGTAGCAAACTAATGCTCCTGTTTCCCAATTCCTACTGGGATTACCATGAGGTCCCGGGAATGGTCGTCATCCCCGGAATTCCCCTCGACCCTTTCCCCTGCTCTGGTCTCTACTCTCCCACTCCCGGAGCTCCTCCCAATGTCCAGGAGCTTGCACACAGCTCCTACCCTATCCTTGCTGTCCCTCAACGACTTCCTTGACTGCCTGCATCAAAATCTTAGCCTTTCCTTTCTGTTTATTGGGCATTCTCTCTTAAAATTACGCACCTCCGTATTAGTCAGGGGCACATTTACGAAACTGAGACCCCCTCCCATGGGAACTTCCCGTAAAGGTCTCATCCAGTTAATTTCTGGCTTATCCTCTCCTTTATAATGTCTAGATTCCTGCTCTCTGGGAAATGAATCAAAGGGTTCTGCCCTTTCTTCCCGGAGGGTCTCACACTGCTCTGAATTAAAGTCGCCTCTCTCTCTTGTCAATAGAGGTGGTAATCGAGTACTTTGTGAAGGGTCATCATACCACCCCTACTTTCTTCTCCTTTCTTTAGCTGTGGGGGAGGAGGGGAAGGTGCAGAAGGGTAGAGCATAGGAGGGGGGGAAAGATAGGAGCCGGCATAGGAGGAGCATAAGGTGAAGGAAGGGAATGTAACACATCCCATCCTTGTGTATCAGGGACAAAAGGTTCCTCATCCTTCTTGTCCTTACATTCCTTTTCATTCAAAACCAGTTGATCAACCGATCCACTGAGCCAGCAGGCTGTATATTCTCTACTCTCAATATTATCTCTTTGATTTTGATAGAGACTGACACATCCAGTCCCTTTTATCGGGTTTTTAACCCATTCCAGACACCAATACCTGACCATGGTCTGTTTGTCTTTCCCATGGGTTTTCCCCGCTCCCCAATCAGATAGCATTAATCCTGTGAGGGATATTGGAATGTTAGGAGTCCAGAGATACTGGAAGCAAGTGTCAATTAAGAATAAAGTATTATGGGTTAACTTAAGGTGAAGGGATATTGGAATGTTAGGAGTCCAGAGATACTGGAAGCAAGTGTCAATTAAGAATAAAGTATTATGGGTTAACTTAAGGTGAAGGGATATTGGAGTGTTAGGAGTCCAGAGATACTGGAAGCAAGTGTCAATTAAGAATAAAGTATTATGGGTTAACTTAAGGTGAAGGGATACTGGAATGTGAGGAGTCAAGCAAGTGCTCATTAGAGATGAAGTATTATGGGTGAAATCAGGGTGAAGGGATGCTGGAACAAGAGGAAGGGTTGTAAAAGTGTAATAAACTAAGGATCTTCAAAACAAGATAACAAGTAGATAGCTTTAGCAAGTCTTGTGGATTGATTAATGAGTGAAGAACAAAGACATGATACTTCCTGGCTAACAAGTTTGCAGGAAGGCACATAAACTGATAAGAAGTTAGAATCCACGTGGGCAGAATTACCTAATGCTAAACCAATCCAGGAGGCAGAAGAGTGTTGGGGGGAAGGTATCTCTGTACTGAAATGAAATGTATAAAAGTTGGGTCAGCCCCAGTATCTGTGTGTATTCCCAGGGTAAGGGGGAGCACCCAACTTTGCATTGTTGTATAATAAATGTTCTTTGTTCTCAATTTTTGTCTCGAGCAATTTCTGTGAAGGTACTTCTGCTTCTCACAAATGGGGGCTCGTCCGGGATCACACTCCCTCCACTGACAGAGTGCCCGACGACGAGGGTAGGTGCACCCCAGCTGATTCAGCTGGACTCATGGACGGCGGGTGACTTGTCAGTGGACGAAGCGAGTGATATCCGAGAAGAGGCATTGAGAACAAACGACGGGAGGACGTTGAGGAAGCGCGCTAGGAATAGCTACTGGACTCTGGTAAGAGGAACTTTATTTTCCTGCCAATATGGGAGGAGGAAGTAGCAAGGGAAAAAGGCCTGAAGAAAGAAAAGGGGATAAGATACCAAAACATAGTCCGTTAGGATTAATGTTGTCCAATTGGGGTGCAGGGAAAACCCGTGAGAAGGATAAGCAGACCATGGTCAGGTATTGTTCACAGGAATGGGTTAAGAATCCGATCAAGGGGAATTCAGTATATTGGCCAAAGTTCGGATCCGACGAGGACTGGATGTGTCAGGCATTGAACATCTGGCTCTACCAAAATCAAGGGGATAATACCGAGAGTAGAGCCTGTTGGCTTAGTGGCTTAGTGGATCATCTGATCAGATGATTTTGAATGAGAAGGAATTTAAAAATAAGAAGGATGAGGGGCCTTCTGCCCCCGAAATAAAGGGATGGGATGTGTTACATTCCCTTCCCCCACCTTATGTTTCCTCTGTGCCGGCTCCCATTCCTTCCCCCTCCCCTACACTTTACCCTTCTTTACCTTCCCCTTCCCCTCCCCAGTTAAAGAAAGAGGGAGAAAGTAGGAGTGGTATGATGACTCGCTCACAGAGTGTCAGATTACCACCTCAACTGACTCGAGAGGGAGGAGAGATTTGCTGTGAGGGTCATTCAAAAGAACAGTGTGAGGCCCTTTGGGAGGAAGGGGCAGGACTCTTTGATTTGCTTCCCAAAGAGCAGGAACCTAAACATCATAGCAGGGGAGATAAGCCAGAAACTAACTGGATGAGACCTTTACGAGAGGTTCCCTTGGGAGGTGATGCAGGGGGTCTAGGATTTGTGAATGTGCCTTTGACTAGTACTGAGGTACACAATTTTAAGAAGGAAATGACCTCCCTGTTAGAAGATCCTCAGGGATGTGCAGAAGTAGATGAATTTCTGGGATCTAATTAAGACCCTATTTACTTTAGACGAGCGTGGAATGATCCGCCAGGCAGGGATCAGAGTCTGGGATAGGGAACACCAAGGGGGGCCAGGGGCAATACCTGGAGAAACTAAATTTCCCCTATTAAACCCAAATTGGGATAAAACTACTAATGATGGTCGCACGCGGATGGATGAGTTCAGGGTTAATCTAATAAGAGGAATGAAGGAGTCTGTTCCGAAAGGACAGAACTTTAAGAAGGCATTTGAGGTTCCCCAAGGTCCCGAGGAGACCCCCTCTGAATTTCTGACTAGATTACGTGCGGCCATACAGCAATATGCGGGGCTGGATATAGAATCCCCAGCAGGTGAACAGTTGGTATTGACAGGTTTTGTTACTAATTCAGCCCCAGATATCAGGAAGAAATTACAAAAGATAGAGGATTGGCATGAACAGGGAATATCACAACTTTTACAGATTGCACAAAAGGCATATGTCCAGAGGTCTGAAGAAAAACAGAAAGGAAAGGCTAAGATTTTGATGCAGGCAGTAAAAGAAATTGTGGATGGAAAGCAAGGAAGTGTTAGAAGCCGTGTGTCAGCTCCTGGATATTGGGAGGAATGCCGGGAGTGGGGAAGTAGAGACCAGGGCAGAGGTAGAGGTAGAGGAGAATTCCGGGGACGGCGACTGTCCCCAGGACCCCATGGAGACCCTGGCAGGAATTGGGAGACAGGAGCATTAGTTTGCTATTATTGTAAAAAGGACGGACACTTTAAGAGGGAATGCCCGATGCGGGCAAGGGAGACAAAATCTTACGTATTGATGGAGGCAGATCAAGAATAGGGGAGTCACGGTTCTCAGTCAATACACAGCCCGTAATTGACCAATTAGTGAAAGAAGGTATACTCGAACCCTGTATGTCACCTTTTAATTCTCCAATTTTACCTGTCCAAAAACCAGATGGTTTTAGTTCAAGATTTGAGAGAGTTGAATAAAATTATTCTCACCCGTTACCCGGTTGTACCTAACCCTTATACTTTGATGGGTAAAATTGATCCCCATAGTAAGTGGTTCAGTGTAATTGATCTCAAGGATGCCTTCTGGACCTGCCCTTTGGCAATAGACAGTAGGGACATGTTTGCATTTGAGTGGGAAAATCCCTTTACAGGACGGAAAAATCAATACCGGTGGACGGTCCTTCCCCAGGGTTTTACTGAATCACCAAATTTGTTTGGCCAAGTTTTGGAACAAGTATTAGATGAGGCCCCTCGGAGAGAGGATTGTCAATTACTACAATATGTGGATGATTTATTAATCACGGGGGAAATGTTTGATTCGGTTAAACAATACACTGTTGATTTGCTGAATTTTCTGGGGGAGAAGGGTCTTAGAGTGAGTGAATCGAAGTTGCAATTTGTACAATCTGAGGTTAAATATTTAGGTCATTTGGTTAGTCAAGGAATTAAGAAAATAAGTCCAGAGAGAATACGTGGTATTTTGCAGGTCCCACTTCCAAAGAATGCCCAAGAACTTAGGAAATTCCTTGGTCTGGTAGGATACTGTAGAATTTGGATTGAGAATTATTCTAGCCTGGTCAGATTTCTTTATGATAAACTTGCGACACTAGGGGGCGAGCCTGTTGTCTGGACAGAGGAGGAGATTAAAGATTTTACCTTGGTGAAACAGCGCCTTGTTAGTGCCCCGGTTTTGGCCTTACCTGACTTGAACAAACCATTTGACCTATATACCAATACGAAAGACGGTGTGGCCATGGGGGTATTAACACAAGAGCGGGCAGGCTTCAGAAAACCAGTTGCCTTTCTATCAAAGGTTTTAGATCCTGTTTGCCGTGGTTGGCCAGAATGCGTGCAAACTATTGCAGCCACGGCTATTTTAGTAGAGGAAGGACGAAAAATTACGTTTGGGGCCCCGATGATAGTTCACACCCCTCTCACAGTCTGCACCATTCTCTTACAACGTGCCGGAAGGTGGCTTACTGATTCCAGGATTTTGACATATGAGGCGATTCTTATGGATAGGGATGATTTGACATTGGTTACAAATAAAGATCAGAATCCAGCCGCCTTCTTGGTTTCTCCAGATTCTGATACTGTCCCCAATGATTTAGAACATGTATGCTTAGAAGTGATAGATTTACAGACTAAAACTAGAGATGATTTAAGTGATGAACCTTTACCAGAGGGTGAAAGATGGTTTATTGATGGATCTTCCCGCTGCATTGACGGCATTCGCTATAGCGGGTATAGTGTAGTGGACGGGAATGAAGGGGTTGTGATTGAGGCAGGTCGTCTCCCCGGTACTTGGTCGGCCCAATCCTGTGAATAGTATGCCCTCTGTAGAGCTCTTCAGGGTCTCGAGGGGAAGGTGGGCACAATCTATACTGACTCCAAGTATGCTTTTGGTGTAGTTCACACCTTCGTAAAGATTTGGAAAGAACGGGGAATGATAACTGGGAAGGGACAGAAGTTGATCCATGAGAACTTAATTGTTCAATCCTTAGATGCTCTTATGTTACCCGAGGAGATAGCTGTAGTACACGTACGGGGCCATCAAATCTTTGACACTCCTGAAGCACAGGGTAACAGACGGGCAGATGAAGTTGCTAAACAGGCTGCACTCACAGAAGTAATAAACATGCAGCTGTTACTCCCTGTCCCACATGAGATTCAAAAGAATTTCACAGGAAGAGGAGGTTTATATGAAAGAACAGGGAATGCGTCAAACTGCAGATGGGTTATGGTGGACGGCAGAGGGATGCCAAGTCCTGAATAAGGCCTTGGCTCGTCAAATTATTGATCAGCTCCACCAGCAGACACACTGGGGAACGCAGGCACTGGTTGATGCCTTTGTACGGTCCTTTAATTGTTCTGGTATATACACCATAGCCAAACAAAGTACTCGGGGATGTCCAATTTGTCAGCGAGTAAATAAGAAAGTAATGCGTCAGGCAATGCCTGGGGGTCGCGATATGGCCGTACGCCCGTTTCAACGAATACAGATTGACTATTACCTAAGATAGGGGTTTATAAATATCTCCTGGTGATGGTGGATCATTTTACTCGATGGGTTGAAGCTTTCCCGACCCCTAATGATCGATCTAGCACCGTTATCCGGATAGTACTAGAGGCTATTATTCCACGTTACGGCATTGTTCAAACCATTGACTCAGATCGAGGTACACATTTTACCTCTCAGGTACTCTAGGGTGTGTGTAAAATCTTGGGAATTGATTGGCAGTTACACACCCCATGGCACCCCCAGAGTTCAGGCCATGTCGAGCGAATGAATCAGACTCTGAAAAACCAACTCACTTGACTTTATGAGGAAACTGGACTCTCCTGGATTAAATGCTTACCCTTAGCTTTGATCAGGATTCGCACAGCTCCTCATAAGGACCTTGCGGTCTCACCATATGAGATGATGTTCGGTCTCCCTTACATGGGTTTCCATACCGATTCCCCTGCCCCTGAGGCTAACGACCAATATATATCAAAATATTTACAGGGCCTTTCCACTTCTTTGTATGACTTAAAACAGAAGGGATTATTGGCTCAGACCCCACCCTTGGACTTTCCCATTCATTCCATCAAAGCTGGTGATTGGGTATATGTAAAAACGTGGCAAGACCATAAACTAGAACCTATATGGGATGGCCCTTATTGTGTACTTTTGATTACAGACACTGCAGTACGAACAAGAGAAAAGGGATGGACTCACGTGCAACGTGTTAAGCGTGCAAATCCACAGACTAAGGACGTTGACAATACCCCCTCTACCTGGCATGCAGTTTCGCATCCTTCCGGTCTGAAAGTCACGCTCCGCCGAAAAAAATTGTTATAATGTTATTTTTAATATTTGCTGAATTGTTTTCCTGCTGGTTCCCAATTTTTGGGAAACTACCTAACTGTACTCAATGTATTAAGCCCTCCTGGAATAGGGGCAGCAGAGGTGATAGTTACTTTGAAGAATGGACAAGTTTACCTTTAGAATGCAGACAGGGCACAGGTAGGAAGTGCATTCACAGTGGGGTACCTTATTTAGTATGGTTTAATCTAGGATCCCAACATGGACCAGGGAAGCAAAATTGTCCTACTGGAGTGGCTTGGGTCTGCATCCCGGCCTCTTCAGGTATTAGTTCTTCTTTGGCTTGGCTTCGCGGACGAAGATTTATGGAGGGGGTAAAAAGTCCACGTCAGCTGCAGGCTCGTTTGTGGCTGACCAGTCCGATGCGGGACAGGCAGACACGATTGCAGCGGTTGCAAGGGAAAATTGGTTGGTTGGGGTTGGGTGTTGGGTTTTTCCTCCTTTGCCTTTTGTCAGTGAGGTGGGCTCTGCGGTCTTCTTCAAAGGAGGCTGCTGCCCGCCAAACTGTGAGGCGCCAAGATGCACGGTTTGAGGCGTTATCAGCCCACTGGCGGTGGTCAATGTGGCAGGCACCAAGAGATTTCTTTAGGCAGTCCTTGTACCTTTTCTTTGGTGCACCTCTGTCACGGTGGCCAGTGGAGAGCTCGCCATATAATACGATCTTGGGAAGGCGATGGTCTTCCATTCTGGAGACGTGACCCATCCAGCGCAGCTGGATCTTCAGCAGCGTGGACTCGATGCTGTCGACCTCTGCCATCTCGAGTACCTCGACGTTAGGGGTGTGAGCGCTCCGCTCCATCCTCAACATCCATTGGAGGTATTAGTAAGACAAGTGCTAAAGATATGGTACAGAGAAGATGGTGGGAGAATTACAAACAAAACATTAGTCAGGGCTATAAATGGAGTAGGAATAAAGGGGATATATATGCTAATGCTCGCAGGCAGGCTGCTACTCACCGGTTAGGTGACAATAAGTGGGTAGATTTGAGCCAACAAACAGCTGATTTGCTGGAGTTAAAGAATTGTTGGATTTGCGGAGGCCCAACTAGGGATGGTACCTGGCCCTGGCAAGGTGAGCCTTTGGATATATGGCAACTTCTACGCTTTAATGGGACAACGAATAAAATTGAGCGCCCCTCCCAAGCTTGGTATCTTGCAAATCACCCATTGGGTGACGAATGCATCCACAAGGATGAAGGCCGTCACTATAAGGGAGATTCCAGTTGTAAACGACTTAAGCTGCTCAAGAATACTACAGCTGTTTGGCATCCTACAACCCCTACCTGGTATTTCTCTATGAGAAGAGATTCGGATTGTGTGCTCTATGGGAGTATGAATGAGACCACTGACGTATGGAACTGTTCAGGTAACAATCCTTACCAGGGCATACCCTCACTTCGGCAGATCTGGGGCCAGACTGTCCCACATGGATACGCACCAGAAGGTTTATATTGGATTTGTGGGAGTATGGCTTATACATTTTTAGAACCCGACTGGAGCGGCACTTGTTGTATTGGAATCATTCAACCTCAATTTGTTTTACTGCCTTTGCAGGCCGACCATCACCTTTCTACCAAAGTATACATGCACCTGATTCCACAATCTCCTCAGGACATTCGCACAAAGAGAGAGCTCAAGATTGGAGATTGGGGTGATGACTGGCCCCCTGAACGTATTATTTCATATTATGGCCCTGCTACTTGGGCTCAGGATGGATCATGGGGATACCGAACCCCCATTTATATGCTAAATCGGTTGATCAGACTCCAGGCAGTTTTAGAAATTATCACCAATCAGACAGCAACAGCCTTAGATTTACTGGCTGATGAGCAGCAACCGATACGTGCTACAGTTTATCAAAATCGCCTGGCCCTCGATTACTTGTTAGCCGCTGAGGGCGGCGTCTGTGGAAAATTGAACCTTACCAACTGTTGTTTGAAGATTGATGACAATGGCCAGGCAGTAAAGAATATCTCTACAGGAATTCGAAAACTTTCCCATGTCCCGGTCCAGACTTGGCATCCCTGGTCCGGTATGTGGTGGTCTAAACTTTTTACTGGCAGCTGGAGTTGGATACACACGGCCCTTATAGCAGCTGGGCTTTTTATTTTAGCCCTCATAATAATTCCCTGCCTAATGCCTTGTGTACAGTGTTTAATCCAACGGGCCCTTCAGCAGGTCACTACAACCCAAATGATGTATGCTTCCCAAACTCCGTCTGATGATGCTGAGGCCGCAGTTCGTTTACTCACCCGCTGGGAGAATGACCAAGCCTAACAGAACATTACCGAATGGGGATTTACTAAGCGTAGCTAAAGAAAAAGGGTGGATTGTGAGGGATATTGGAATGTTAGGAGTCCAGAGATACTGGAAGCAAGTGTCAATTAAGAATAAAGTATTATGGGTTAACTTAAGGTGAAGGGATATTGGAATGTTAGGAGTCCAGAGATACTGGAAGCAAGTGTCAATTAAGAATAAAGTATTATGGGTTAACTTAAGGTGAAGGGATATTGGAGTGTTAGGAGTCCAGAGATACTGGAAGCAAGTGTCAATTAAGAATAAAGTATTATGGGTTAACTTAAGGTGAAGGGATACTGGAATGTGAGGAGTCAAGCAAGTGCTCATTAGAGATGAAGTATTATGGGTGAAATCAGGGTGAAGGGATGCTGGAACAAGAGGAAGGGTTGTAAAAGTGTAATAAACTAAGGATCTTCAAAACAAGATAACAAGTAGATAGCTTTAGCAAGTCTTGTGGATTGATTAATGAGTGAAGAACAAAGACATGATACTTCCTGGCTAACAAGTTTGCAGGAAGGCACATAAACTGATAAGAAGTTAGAATCCACGTGGGCAGAATTACCTAATGCTAAACCAATCCAGGAGGCAGAAGAGTGTTGGGGGGAAGGTATCTCTGTACTGAAATGAAATGTATAAAAGTTGGGTCAGCCCCAGTATCTGTGTGTATTCCCAGGGTAAGGGGAAGCACCCAACTTTGCATTGTTGTATAATAAATGTTCTTTGTTCTCAATTTTTGTCTCGAGCAATTTCTGTGAAGGTACTTCTGCTCCTCACAATCCTAACGGACGTTGCTTAGTTATCTGATTGTCCCGTCCTTCCTTAGGACTATTTCCCTTGCTACTCACACCTCCCATACTAACAAGTAAGTAAAATTCCTCTTACCAGGATCCAGTAGCTATTCCTAGCGCGCTTCCTTAACATCCTCCCGTCGTTTGTTCTCAATGCCTCTTCTCGGATATCACTCGCTTCGTCCACTGACAAGTCACCCGCCGTCTGTGAGTCCAGCTGAATCAGCCGGGGTGCACCTACCCTCGTCGTCGGGCACTCGGTCAGTGGAGGGAGTGGGATCCCGGAGGAGCCCCCATTTGTGAGAAACAGAAGTACCTTCACAGAACTTGCTTGAGACAAAAATTGAGAACAAAGAACTTTTATTATACTATTACAACAATGCAAAGTTGGGTGCTTCCCCTTACCCTGGGAATACACACAGATACTGAGGCTGACCCAACTTTTATACATTTCATTTCAGTACAGAGATACCTTCCCCCTAACATTCTTCTGCCTCCTGGATTGGTTTAGCATTAGGTAATTCTGCCCACGTGGATTCTAACTTCTTATCAGTTTATGTGCCTTCCTGCAAACTTGTTAGCCAGAAAATATCATGTCTCTGTTCTTTACTCATTAATCAATCTCCAAGACTTGCTAAAGCTATTTACTTGCTATCCAGTTTTGAAGATCCTTATTTTATTATACTTTTATAACTCCTAACCCTTCCTCCCATGCCAGCATCCCTTCACCCTGATTTAACCCATAATACTTCATTCTTAATTAGCACTTGCTTGACTTCTCACATTCCAGTATCCCTTACATTGGGAACAGATGCGGTGGAGACGCAGAGATTGGGAGAAGGGGATGGAATCCTTGCAGGGAGATGGGTGTGAAAAACGAATAGTCCAGGGATTTGGTTGCAGGGAGAGTTGGTTGTATATGTCTCCCTGGGTGGAACAAGAGATCCCGGAAAGGGGAGTGCATTTTTCTTTACTGCTGTTGTCATTGGGTAGAATATTCCTATGGAGGACGCTCATTGGCTGTACCGCACGTCAAACCCACGTTGCGAGCCTGCAACTGCGGGTCGGAGAAAGACACGCCCAAGTGACCGCCACTCATTGTCCAGAAGGATGATGTCCCTGATTGGTGGTAGGTTACCGATACTTCGATATCGTTGGCGCAGTCATCAACAGAGGAGCGGGACCGTACGAAGGAGAAGAAAGGTGTCGTCGCCATCTTGTTCAACGGCAGTCGCGCCGGCCTTTTATCGTGTTTGAATGGCAGACGGAGCAGCTCCGGTGCCCTGCTGGCGAACGGGCTGTCAGCCATCGGCCCCCACGTCCGAACCGAGCAGCACTTCGCAGGCCGGAGGGGGGGGAGAAAATCCTTGCTGCGTAGCCAACATCTGACCGCCATCGCGCTGAATATACGGCGGGTACTAATAGAGACGCCGAACTGCCATTGGTCAGAGCGTTTGGCCGTCAGTGCCGGCAGGCGCGAATTGGCAGCACCTGTCAATTTGAGGAGTTTCACACAACTGGGCAGATGGCCCAGATTGTGACCCGCCCACCCCGGAAGTCAGCCTTTTTTCCCCTCCCCATCTCCCATCTCCATTCTCCCCCATCCCTCTCTTCCCCCCCCCCCATTTCCTTCTCGCTCCTCCTACATTCTCCCTCTGCCCCCACTATCCCCACACCTGCCTTTGGGGGGGGGGGGGGTGTTGGGCAACAGAGATGCCCCCCTCCCCCCATATCTTCATTGTGTGTCTAAAAACCAAGAACACAGGAAACAGGAGCAGGAGCTGACCCTCGGCCTGCTCCGCCATTCAGTGTGATGGTTGATCTGATGATAGGTTCATCTCCACTACTCTGCCTTTTCCCTGTATCCCATAATTCTACTATGAGTAGGGTGTGTGGGTGCAGGTGACTGGGGGGGATGCAGGTGACAAGAGGATTTTGCAGAGACAGGGAGGGGTGCAGAGGATAGGGTGGGGGGGGGTGGTTATAGAAGCCCCTTTCACATTTGCAAGTGATCCCAGGAATCAAATGTTAATCGGCCTTTAAGGTGCCAAGTGTAAAAGCTAAATCAGCTCAACACCAGCGTGAGAAGATGTCATCTCATGCCAGGGACTGATGAGCTCGACCCGTAGTACAATCGCTGGCGTCTACAGATGCTGGTGTTGGAATCAGGCAAATGTGAAATGGGTAACGACATAGTGGGATTGAAATGATCAGTTTTTGTGTGAGTGCAGGAAGATTAAAAAATGAAGGTATAAACTTTGCCAGGGGAAAGTTGCAATGGGGGGAGAGAGAGGAAATAATAGCAATAACAGATATGTTTTAAACAGTGGTAAAATTGGTAGCGCTATTGCGCATAATTTATAAAGACAGCGGTGGGGGGGGGGGGGGGGAACTATGGCGAACCTGACTTACCAGAAAGCTGTGGAGCAGAGAAACCCCATGCATACAGCCAGGCATACAGCCCTTTCTCTGCCTCATGGAATTCTGGGAGACCAGTTCCGCCATCACTTTTTCCCACGCAATTTATAAATTGTGCTCTATAGCGTTACAAACTGCTATTGCAACATAGCTTGCACTTTCCCACTGTCCCTTATAAAGATTTATTTAGTTTGGCACGACAAATGGGCTGAAGGGCTCGTACAGGGCTGTACATAAAGCTTAATTATGTTATAATTATGCATGATTAATTTTGTTCAAATATAGGATCAGGATTTAGGGCAGGTCCACTATCACTCGATGCATCATGACATCATCAATAGAAGGTAGAACAGTCCTAACCCCGGGGAAGGGTCCTTGCATGCGTTCAGCGTCCCAGTTAGGAATGGTCAAGTTTGAAAAGCCAAACTCTCATTTCTATCCCGGGACGCTGAATGGCCGATTTAGTGGGATGCAAGTGTGAAAGGGTGGAATGTATGGGACCAAAGGGGGAGTTACAGAGTTGAGGAGGGGTGTAAGGCACCCAAGGGGGTTTACAGAGACAAGGAGGGCTGTAAGGTACAGGAGGGGAGTTACAGAAGCCCCTTTGGCACACATCCCAGTAACTTGGCCGTTCAGTGTCCTGGGATAGGAATGGGGGTTTGGCTTTTCACACTAGACCACTCCTAACTGGGACACTGAATGCTTTCACACATGCAAGGGTTTATCTCCAGCATTTGGTCTGTTCTACCTTTAATAGGAGGTGCCTGCAATGCAATTGCCCATTTCATACATGTCTGATCTCAACACCACGCCGGGGATTGTACTAGGGGTCGCGGCCAGCAATCCCTGGCATGAGATGATGTCATCCAATGGTGGCGTTGAGCTGATTTTTGCTTTCACACTTGCCACTTTAAAGGCCAATTGGCATTTGATTCCTGAGATCACTGGCAAGTGTGAAAGGGGCTAGAGACAGGAATGGGTGTAGGAGACCAGAGTGGAGGTTACAGAGACAGGGAGGAGCAAGGGGACCAGAGGGTGTTACAGAGTGAGGGAGGGCTGTAGGGGACCAGAGAGGGTTAGAGAGACAGGGAGGGGTATAGGGAACCAGAGGGGGGTGCAGGGGTCTGGAGGGGTGTTACAAAGACAGGGGTGTAGGGGACTAGATGGGGGTTACAGAGACAACTAAGGGTGGCATCTCTCACCATGCAGAACCCCCTCTCTATCCCTCTTTATCCACGTGGGCATCACACACCCCACCTCTCCTCCATCCAAAAGTAAACAACAGTTAAAAAAAGACAACCTGCATGCAAAGATCAAAATTTTGTTTATTCAAACTGACTTTTTCAACTTGGCATATTTGGAAGGGGTCAGGTTCTCCCCAGGAGTACTGACGAGTGCCTTTTCCCCCAGATGGTGCAGGAATGTTCTGATATCGCTCCCCACATCCAAATGTCTGTCTTGGGGCTTTAAGAGACATTTACCCCTCTCTCTCCATTGTCACCCTGCTCTCTTCCACATTACCCCATCTCTCCCTCTCATTTCTTCCCCCTTTCTCTCTTCCCCTCTACTTCTTTCCCTTCTCTCTTCCCTTGAACCTCTCTCTCCCCTCTCTGACCCCCCTCTCTCTCTCCCTCTCTCCCCCACTCCTGTCCTTCTCCCTCTTCTCTCCCACTTCACCCCCTCCTCTCTCTCCCCCCTCACTCCCAACCCCGAGTTTACAGGATAGTGTAGTCCTGTGGCCAGCTATCTCGAAAGGTCCCAGTCACTACTGCATATGCCTCTGGGTCAATGCGGTGGGGGATTCTGATGACGGTCCGATCATCTGCTCCTTTCATCCCCTCCCCGATTTTCTTCCTGAGGTCTGGGACACTGGGGCGGAGATCTCCTCGCCACTCCCAACACTGTTTCATGAGACGATACCTGTTGTGGGAAGGGAAAAAGAGAGAGAGAGAACAGGAACCACACAGTGAATGGTGGGGGAGTGTTGAAGAACAGGCCTCAGGGTACGGGGACCGACGGCGAAGTGTCATAGAACAGAGAGATCTCGGGTTATGGGGGCTGACACGGTGAATGGTGGGGAGTGTCATTGAACAGAGAAACCTCAGGGTATGGGGGCCGACACAGTGAACGGTGGGAGATACTGTAGTGGTTACTTACAGGAAACTACGGCAATTAGCTGGCTGGGACATGCGATGTCCTCTCTGCAAGTACTGTAAAACTCCACTGGGGGAGAGTTCCCCATAAGGGGGTGCTCCTGTGGGAGGGGAGAGAGGGGACGAGAGAGGAGGTGGGAGAAAGAGGGGGTAGAGGGAGGGGGAGGAGAGGAGGTGGTAGAGAGGGGCGGAGAGAGAGGGAGAAAGGGGAGGAGGGAGAAAGGGGGGAGAGTGGTGTGATGCATGAAAATTGAAGAACATTGTTATCTATAACTGCAGTGAGAAGAGGGACTTACCCAGAGTTATCATCTCGTAGAGTAATATCCCAAAAGACCACCTGAAAATAAATACATTGAGGATAAATACACCCATCCCTGTCTATGTAACCCCCTCCAGTCCCCTACACCTCTCCCTGTCTCTATAACCCCCCCTCCGATCCTCTCCATCCCTCCCTGTCCATGTAAACCCCCCCTCCGATCCTCTCCATCCCTCCCTGTCCATGTAAACCCCTCCAGTCCCCTACACCCCTCGACTCTAACCCCCTCCAATCACCTCAACTACTCCCTGTCGATGTAATCCCTCCATTCCCCTACACCTGTCCCTGTCTCTGTTACACCCTCTGGTCCCCTACAGCCCTCTCTGTCTTTGTTGCCCCCTCCAGTCTACTACACCCCTCCCTGTCTCTGTAACCCCGTCTGGTCCCCTACACATCTCCCTGTCCACATAACCCCCTCCAGTCCCCTACACCCCTCCCTGTCTCTGTAACCCACTCTGGTCACCTACACCACTCTCTGTCCATGTAACCCCCTCCAGTTGCCTACACACCTCCTATCTCTGTAACTGCTCCCAGTCCCCTACTCCCCTCCCTGTCTCTGTAATGCCCTCCTGTCCCCTACACTCCACCCTGTCTCTGAACCCCCTCCAGACCCCTGCACCCCTCACTGACTTTGTAACCCCCACTGGTCCTGGACACCCCTCCCTGTCTTGATAACATCCCCCACCACCCCCCGCATTAACATACACGTCTGATTTGGGGGAGAGAGGCCTCTTCATGAGGTTTTCAGGTGCCTGCCACTTCTGCGGAGCCATGTCACGGGGTAGGATCCGTCTGCAGTCCTGCATCTGGAAGGGGATGTGGAGAGAACCCAGTCTCACAGTCAGGTCCTGAGCCAGGAGAACATTCCTTGCAGAGACATATCCGTGAACCAGTCCCTTGGTGTGGAGATATTCCTGAGGACACAGAGATATTTGCTTTAGTTCTCCCCTCGTCTCTCTCCCCACTCCCCTCTCATCCCCCTCTCTCCCCTTCTTCCTCTCCTCTCCCCCTGCTTCCTCTCTTCCCCTACTCTCTCCCCCTCACCCCTTCTCTCCCCCTCCCTCACTTTCTCTTCCTCTGCGCCCTCCCCACTCTCTCCTCTCTTTCCCACTCTCCGCCCCCCCCCCTCCCTCACCAGGTACTCACCAGTGCACTGGCCACTTGAGAGGCAATGTTGAAGACCTGTTTCTCTGTCAGATCATAGGCCATTTCCCCCATCACCATGTCCTAGGGAGAGAGACGGACAGTCAGACCCATCCCCAATCTGTTACCCCATCCCCACCCCCTCTTCCCCTTTCTCTTTCGATCCTCCCTCTCTCCCTTTCCCCCCTCTTTCTCCCCTCTCCCCCTCCCCTTTTCTCCCTCTCCTAGCTCTTTCTCCCCTTCTCTCTCCGTTCTCTCCCACCTCTCTTTCCCTTCGTATCACCTTCCTTTCTCTCCTGCTATCTCTCCCCCTTCATACTCTACCCCTTTTCCCCACTCTCTCACCCTCTTTCACACCACCCACTCTCTCTCCCCCTCCTCTCACACCCCCCACTCTCTTTCCCCCCATCTCTGTCCCCTTCTCTCTTTCCCCCCTTACCTTCCGGCAGAGCCACAGAAATCCAAGCAGGTCCCCGAGGCCGAGGCTCTCCACCAGGAGACAGATGGGTTCCTGCTTCGTACAGCAGCCCATCATGGTTGCCAGATTTGGGTGTTTGCCGATGTTGCTCTGAAACCGGATGCGTTCGACGAACTGCATGGCCAGAGCCGGGGAAGGCGAGTCTGGGTCCAGAAAAAGGCTCCATCAGTCACTGTAGTCTCCAGCATGGGCTGACTGCGGGAGTAGGTTGGTCTAAGGCTTGGGGTCTTCAGGAACATGGGTAGGCTGGGGAACCATGGCAACAGGGGTAGTCCTTCCTCTGGACTGGGAACAATGGCAATGGGGGTAGACTGCACTCAGGCTGGGAGCCACACTTAAGCCTGGGAACTGCAGTAACGGGGTAGGCTGCACTTAAGGACTGGAAGCCACGGGAACGAGGTAGGCCACAATCAGACCTAAGGCCCTCGCGAAAGCAGGTAGGCTTGGGAACTACTGCAATAGGGGTAGGCTGGACTCAGGCCTTGAGAGCAAGGCAATAGGGAGGGCTGGGAATCACAGCAACAAGTATAGGCCCTGCCCTGGTCTGGGAAGAACTGGATCGGGGTAGGCCACACTCAGGCCTGGGAACCATGGGAATTGGGGTAGGCCTTGGGAATAGCAAGTTTGCAGACAACTCAGACAGCAAAGGTTTTCAAAGCTTGCAGAGGGATCTGGACCAGCTGGAAAAATGGGCTGAAAAATGGCAGATGGAATTTAGTGCAGAAAAATTTGAAGCCTTGCATTTTGGAAGGACAAACCAAGGTACGACATACACAGTAAATGGTAGGGGATAGAGGAGTAATGTAAAACAGGTATCTGTGAATACAGATACATAATTCCCTGAAAGTGGTGTCACAGGTGGACAGGGTTATAAAGAGAGCTTTTGGCATCTTGGCCTTCATAGATCTAAATGTTGAGTACAGAAGTTGGGATGTTATGGTAAAGTTGTACAAGACATTGATGAGACTAGATTTGGAGGATTGTGTGCAGGTTTGGTCACCTAACTGCAGGAAAGATATTAAGATAGAAAGAGTGCCGAGAAGATTTACTAGGATATTGCCTGGGCTTCAGGAACTGAGTTACAGGGAAAGATTAAACAGGTCTCTTTATTCCCTGCAGTAAAGAAGAATGAAGGGAAAAACACCTACCCTGGAGTTCCTTGACGATGATCGGCCTCTCCTTCTCAGAGCCGGACGGAGCCAGACAGGCCTGGTAGATGGGGCCATAGCGGCCTCTGGCCACCAGCTTCATCCCTCCGATGATCCTCTCCCGCGGAACTTCCCACTGACCAAGAGAGGAGTCCGGGACCTGAAGGGCAGTCCTTGCAGTTGACAGGGCCCAGCCTTCAGACACCAAGCCTGAGGAAGACCGAGAGGGGGGTAGAGAGAAAGAAAAAAAAAAGTAGGCCCCCAGGTTCCTTCCAGTCACACATTCCAAGGTGGGACACAGACTGAAGCTCACAACGCACCATCCTGCACACACTCCAGGGGAACAAGGTAGAGTGAAGCTCCCTTCGCATTGTCCTGTCATACACTCCCATAGCAGGATGCAAAGTGAATTCCACCCTCCCCCCGACTCTCCCCCTCACCTGGGGTCTGCAAGCTCTTTAGATTCCGACATCTCATCCAGAGGATACAGCCTCCGACGAGGCAAGACGCAGCTATCAAGAGCACAGGCACAATAATCACCTCTGTCTCAAAGAATCGGACCTCTGGCAGGGGGCAGAAGATGAAGTTCACAGGTAAATCCCACAGTTATCGCCCAATCTCAGCCAGCTCAGAAGGGTCGGGTGGGGGGGGGAAGAGTGGAGGGAAAAGGGGGAGAACTAGGGAAGGGGTGAGTGGGAGAGAAAGGAGTGAGAGGGTGGAGGGAGAGAAGGGGGTGAACTAATGGAGAGAGGTGGAGAGGGATGTTGAGGACCTCACCACACAGTTCGTCTCCTGGCGGACATTGGGAGACTGTTTGAACTTCAACCATGTCGATTGCAAAACTGGAGAGAGGTGAGGTCAGGATCAATGGATGTAGGAAGAAACTCTCTGTAATGTGACAGAACAGTGCAGAGGAAACTTCACCCTCTCCAGCCTCTCTGACTTAACTCTTCCCTTTCCCTCCTGACCCACAGTATCCTCATGCCCCAAATGTCCCTACCTTGGGTTCCAGACTTTTTCCACAGACTAATATGTTTGCAGACAGTAACGCAGTTGACGCCTCTCCCCCCAGTCTCACCCTCCTCCCTCTCTGTCTCTTCTCCCTCCCACTCCCCCTTTCACACCCTCTCTCCCCTCTCCCTCCCCTCTATCTCCTCTCCCCCTCCCTTACTCTCTCTCCCCTCTTGCCCCTCTCCCCTTCTCTCTTGCTTTCTCTCCCTCTATCTGTCACCCTCACCTGTCTGTCTCCTCTGTCCCTCTCTCTCTCTCTTGCCCACCACCTCCCCCTCCCTCCCTCTCCCTCCACTCTGTGTACACCTGTACTAAGTTCAGGGTGTGACAGCACAGAGCAAAACAATTCGGACTCCTCCCCATTACCCAGGCTGGAACCTGTTCCACAGGTTAATTATTCTCTCATGCACACTTCCTGGTGCTTGGGATGGGCTACGTGGAGGGGAGAGAGGGAGGGTTGGGAGAGGGAGGAAGAAAGAGGGAAGCGAGTGAGTGGAGGAAAGGTGGGAAGAGGGGGAGGAGAGAGGGCAGCTATAAGGCTGTCCCCTCAGCACTCTGATGATACAACCACGGGACTGCCTGTGCCTGTCCGCACTCCTGCAGGGGGAAACCCACTGTACCTGCAGGGAGGTACAACATGGGAGACTGGCTCCATCTACTCCCTCCCAATCGCCAGCCCCACATAAAAGCCCACACCGGCCCTTGGGCAGGAGCAGAGCCTGTGGGCCAGAAGGGTTACAGAACTTGTGTGCAAGTTTTAAGCTAATTATAGCCTGTGGTACTGACTTCATAGTTTGTGCTTGTTATTTGAACTGCAGCGCATCACAATTTAATTAGCTTAATTTTAAAGAACCATGGAGAATTTTTTCAGCATATCGACCCCAAACGCCCTGAAGCTACAGCCCACTTCGAGATCTGGAAGCATGCGATCGGGGAAATCATCCGCACTCAGGCAGAGGTAATCAACTGAGACCAAAGAAATATGCTTTTGCATCCCAGAACCAGTCCATTACAGCACTGGGGTGCTGCTCTGTAAATTTGACTGGGAGGGGAAATGTACAAAAGGTTCAGGCTCCTTGTCATGCCAGAGCTCTGTGCCCTGATTCTTCTGGGACTAGATTTCCAGTGCCATCTCCGCAGTGTCTCGCTGGCCTTCGGTGGCGCACTCCCCCCCTCACCGTCCACAATGCCAAACCTAGCAACTGCCCATGCCCGCCCCACCTGTGGACTGTCCACCCTACAAGTACCCCCGCCCTCCCTCTTCAACCACCTAATGCTAGACTGCACATCCATTGTGGCCAAGAGCAGGCACTACTGTGCAGCCAACAGGGTCTTCATCAAGGCCGAGGTGCAATGGCTTCTGGCAGAAGGGGTAATGGAGCCCAGCCCTAGCCCCTGTAGAGCCCAGGTCCTGGTGGTTAAAGCAGGCAATAAACCAAGGATGGTCATCGACTATTGCCAGGCCATCAATTTGTATTCCCAGCTGGACATGGTCAACAAGATAGCCCAGTACAGGGTTTTCTCCACCATTGACCTAAAGTTGGTCTATCATCAACTCCTCATCCAGGCCCGAGATAAGCCTTATACTGCCATTGAGGCTGACAGGGTCCCGTTTGGGGTCACAAATGGAGTCTCCATGTTTCAGCGGAAGATGAACCGTATGGTAGACCAGCACAATATAAGAGCGACTTTCCCATACCTGGACAATGTCACCACCTGCAGCTATGACCAGCAGGACCACGATGCCAACCTCCAGACGGCAGAGGAGCTGAACTTCACTTACAACAGGGAGAAGCGTGTTCAGCACCACCCGCCTCACCATCCTGTGGTGCATCTTGAAACGGTATCATCAGTCTGGACCCCAAATGCGTGTGCCCCCTAATGGAACTGCCCCTCACCCACATGCTCAAGGCCCTCCACAGATGACTAAGCCTCTTTTACTACTCTCAGTGGATTCCCCGCTTCTCAGACAAGATCTGCTCACTGGCCCAAGCCACCATCTTCCCCTACCCGCCGAGGCGCAAGTGGCCTTTGGCTGCATCAGAAATGATAACACCACGATGCATGCCCTCGCTGGCACCCTCAATCAAGGGGGCAAATGCGTGGCCTTTTTCACCAGGACGCTCTACACTCAGTGCTCGGTTTTTTAAAAAAAGAATGTCTAATCTCTGCTCCCCATCCCCCCACCCCACCATTCTGTTCCATCACCTCTCTATCCCTTATCACCCACTTTCGTTTCCAACACCCTTCCCTGTCTCTGTAATCCTGTCCGGTCCCCTGGACACCCAGTCCCTGTAACCCCATTCGCACTCCAAGTCTCCAATATCCCTCTCTTTATTGTATCCCCCTACAATCCCTTAAACCACTCCCTATCTTTGTAACTTCCTCTTGTTCCATTCACCATCCCTGTCACTGTAACCCCCTTCCAGTCCCCTACACCCTTCCCTCTCTCTCTAACCTACCTCTGGACACCTACACCTCTCCCTGTCTCTGTAACACCTTCCAGTCACCTACACCCCTCCCTGTCTCTGTAACCCTCCCCTCTGGTCCCCAACACCCCTCCCTGTCTCTGTAACTCCCCCCCCCCCCCCCCAGTTCTCTATACCCATCCCTGTCTCTGTAACTTTGCAGGGTGGCACGGTTAGCCTAGCAGTTAGTGCAACCTCATCACAGTGCCAGCAATTGGGACTGGGGTTTGAATACCACGCTGAATTTGTAAGTTCTCCCGTGTCTGCATGGGGTTTCCCCAGGGGCTCCGTTTTCCTCCACAATGTATTGGGGGTGTGGGTTAATGGGTGTAAATTGGGAAGCGTGGACTCATGGGCTGAAATGACCTGTTACAGTGCTGTATGTTTAAATTTAAAAAAAATTAAACCCACCCCCCAACCCTCCCCAAATGAGAATGCGCCTGTTTATATATCATTGCAAGCAGGAATCTCTTAATGTTAAATATTTGCTTTATATTTATTCTGCAAAAATTAGTAAAAGTTATTGCAACATTCAGATGTCTTAATATTTTTTTGAATACTTTATTTACAATTTGAAAACTTTGGGCATATGTTACGGTTACCGACACGGTCTAAATTTGAGAGTTTACTTACTGAAGGGGGTAAGAGAGGATTTATCTCTGAGATGTATGCTTTATTACAGAATGTGTTGCCTAAACCGGAGATTAATAAATCTAAGTTAAAATAGGAAAAAGATTTATCTAAATTATTTCTCAGGATGATTGGATAGTATGTGAGGATAGTACGACTAAAATTGTTAATGTAAGGTATAGATTGGTTCACTATAACTTTATTCATCAGTTATATTAACACCTGAGAAGTTAAGGAAATATAAGTTCATTTCTTCTGATTTATGTTTTAGGTGCCATAAACAAGTTGGCTCTTTCTTGCATTCTACTTGGTTATGTGAAACCTTGTTGGAATAGAATTAAGGAACTTTTAGAAGTTTTATTTAAATGTAAAATTTCGCTTGATCTTATGGTATTTTTGTTGGATTATATTGAGTTTAGAATTAAAATTAGATAAGTTTCAAATTGCTTTTTTGAGATTGGCATTAGCTGTGGCTAGAAAATGTTTGGCAATCACTTGGAAAAATTAGACTGATTTGAGTATTCAACGATGGCATTCAGAAATGAGGTCTTGTATTCCATTGGAAAAGATAACGTTTAATTTATGTAATAATTATTCTTTCTTTGTTAAAGTTTGGAGCCCATATACGAGACATATGGGTTTGAATTTGTAATAGTTTTTTCTCATAGTTGTTGGGGTTGCACCAAATCATGGCAATAATTGAAGGTTGTTATGTAAGTTGATCTCCTCTTCAATTCTCTTTTTTCTTTTTTGGGGGGTAGTTTAGAGGGGGGTTCGGAAGGGTGGATGGGTGGGTTAGGGTTGGGGTGGAGGGTTATATGGGATAAAATATGTATTCTGATGGAATATTTGGGAATGTTTTTGAGAGATAATTTGCTAAAATTAAAGAAGGTTACATACATACACACACACACACTTTGAAACAGATCTTATTTGAAATACTAGAGAATTCATATCCAGAGTACTTTGAAGAGGAACTGTGAAGAATGCTATGCACATTTCACAAGTAGGTGCTAATTGAAATGAATGGACTATGTTCTTGGAAGAACAGCCAGGTTGTCTGGTTTGGACCTTTTGCAAGACTTTTGACCTCTCTGCAAATTCACTCAGAAGTCATTGAGAGGTTTGTTTACCTAAAACAACAGATGGACCAGAAGACTAACTCCTATTGTTTGCTGGAGAAGGCCAGGGGTTTTGCAAGTGAGAGAGAGAAGGACATGCTGCTGGCAGGTTTGAATCTAAGATAGAGAGAGATAGACAGAAGGGAGTCTTTGACTGTGTGTGACATAGAAAGCTGTAACAAGCCAGGAGAAGCTTGTTAGAACTAAAACAGAAACTCCAGAGTGGCGGATGGCTGGAAGTGCTATCTGGCTGATATTTCTCTTGGAATAAGCGGAAAAGAAAGGAACTCTGTGTTAGCCTGAAAGAAAGAGGTTATCATTTGGAGAATCCTGATAGGGCAAGTTTCATCAGCAAGACATTGAGATGACTAATGGTGGTGCCTCAGTTGTGGAAATCCTGGAACAACAGATCTCTATCTACAAACCTACCTGAGCGGTAACCATTTACCTTTTGAGCACCAAAGCCTGGTGAACTTTATACATGTTAAATTCTGTCCACAGTATTTCACTGCAACCAGTGAACTTGGAAGAATGAGAAGTGAGATTGAACTTTTCTGAAATTTACACACACATTACATATAAGCATGCTTAGAATTAGAAGGGGGTAAAGTTGGGTTAGTTAATAGTGATAAGTTAAAATTTGATTTTGTTTTCATGTTTAAAGATAATTAAAAACAACTTTTGTTTAAATAACCATTTGTCATGGGTTTTAAGGTCCTTTGGGCTCATAATTTTTTTTAACTTGTATTTTTATTGTATGACTTATTTTGATTAATAGATAAAATTTGCAAAAAAAAGACGTACAAGAGGCAGCAGCAGCTGGGACTGGAACAAAAAAGAACACTGTGATGACCTGAAAGAAAGAGGTTATCATCTGGAAAATCCTGATGGGGCAAGTTTCTTCGGAAAGGCACTGAAGTGGCTGGTTACAAGGAATCAGTTATGAGTGTCCAGCGAACAACAAATCTCTCTCTGAAAACCAAGAAGAACCTTCCTGAGCAGTAACCATTTACCTTTATACCACCAAAGCCTGGTGAACTTCATAAATGTTAAATTCTGTGTACAGTATAAGAATTGCCTGAAACCAGTAAACTTGGGGGAATGAGAAGTGAGATTTGACTGTGAATCAAAGAACTTTTCTGAACTTACATACACATTACATACACGTGCGCTTAGAATCAGAAGGGGGTTAAGTTAGGTTAGTAACTTAATAGTAATAAGTTAAAGTGTGATTCTGTTTTATGTTTAAAGATAATTTAAAGCAACTTTTGTTTAAATAACCATTTGTCTTGGTGAATTTCTATTGCTGCTGGGTTTTGTAACACTGGTCTGACACTGGTAGGACAGCATGATTTACATGATTAATGTAAGGTATCGGCTAGTGTAATATAACTTCTTGCATCAGCAATATCTTACTCCACAAAAGTTACATAAATTCAAATTGGAAATATCAGACCAATGTTTTTGATGTGGTCAAGAAACAGGTACTTTTTGAATTCAACCAGATCATAAGTCAGATCATAAGTTACACAGTAAAAATTAAGAAAGATTATATGAAGAGGTTGACCAATTGGAAAAGGAAATAGAAGGTTTGGAAAAGGATTTACAAGAAAATGCTTCTGATGAAAAAACGAAAAGGCTAATATATATAAAAAATTATAACATGATGCATACTATAGAACAGAAAAATTAATTGAGAGAACTAAACAAAGATATTATGAATGGGAGAAATTTCTTGCTTGGCAGCTGGAAATGGAATAAATCTATAGAATAATTAATGCTATTAAAAAGAATTCTAAAAAGATTTCTCATATACCTCATTTTATGGTTTTTTTAAAGATTTTTATTTTAATTTATATAGTCTACTTGTGAAACTAAAATTGATTTTTTTTAAACCTCAAATAAGTTTATCTAGGTTGAATTAGAAATGAAAGAGATTTAGATGCTCCCTTTAGGTTAGTGGGGTATTGAGTTCATTGAATAGTGGTAAATCACTGGGGGAGGATGGTTTTCCGCCTGAATTTTTAAAGAACTTTAAGGACCTTTTAATACCCCCTTTTTTATGGAGGTGTTAAAGCAAGTGGTGGTATCTCGTTCTTTAACAAAATATTTTTCAAGTGCAATTATTAGTTATACCAAAGAAAAAGAGACATCTGTTAAAGCTCGCATCTAATAGATCAATATCATTATTGACTGTACATTATAAAATTATTGGTAAAATTTTAGCGAATAGGGTAGCCAAATATTTACCAAATTGAATCCACATGGATCAAACAGGGTTTGTTAAAAAGTGATAATCTGCTGATAATGCAACTAGATTGATTAATTTAATTAATTTAGCTCAAAAAAAATGATGACGTAACTAGCAGTAGCTTTTGATTGGTTACAATGGAATTTTTTGTTCAAGATATTGGACAAATTTGGCTTTGGAATAACATTTATAAATTGGATTAAAACTTTATTGAAAAATCCATCTGCAAAAGTGGTGACTAATGGCCAAATTTCTGCTTCTTTTCAATTAACTAGATCGAGTAGTCAGGGGTGTCCTTTATCATCAGCTCTGTTTATTTTGGCAATAGAGTCTTTAGAGGAGTTAATAAGACAAGATGTTAAGATTAAGCATCAAAAGGTTAATCAAGAAGAATACAAAATAAATTTGCTGATGATGTTCTGGTTTATTTGACAGTCGCTATGAATTTGTTGCATTAATTACATACAAGATTGGAAGAATATGGTTAAGTATCCGGATATATGATTACTTGGGACAAAAGTGAAATTTTTCCCTTAATTAAGGCTGACTAATTGTACATCATCCTCATTCAGAGCGTATAAATTCAATAAAGTTCATGTTTCAGAAAACAATTTACAACCCACCTTTAAAACTCTTCCAGCACTTTCAAAAACAGAGTCCAACATAAAAGGTACTCTCTTAAGAATCAAAATCGCCACTCCTCTCGCTTTTGAGATGATGCCAATACATATCCAACCCAATCCCTCTTCAAATTCAGATGTTCTTTTTTGGTCAAATGCATCTCTTGCAAGAAAGCAATATCCACTTTTATCTTCTTGATATAATCCAAAACTCACTTCCTCGTTATTGGATCCCTTTAACATTAAAAGTCACAAAATTCAATTTATTCATTTTATCTTAAAAAGAACTTTTAATAACCAATCCACTAACAAACTTAGGCTCTGGGAAAAAAAAACCCAAACCCCTCCCCACTTTAAATCCCTCCAAAAACCCCTTCCCTCTATGAGAAAAAATAAAGAAAAGAAAATGGTGGTGCCTCTATAAGCTGATTTCATACATCTCAAATTTTCATTTAATTATCAAATCTAATTCAATCCACTACCCCCACAATTCCACCAACTGCTCCCTGAACATTAACAACAGCAGCAGATGGACGATGCTCAACTTTCCGATTCTATTGCTGATTTCAGTCATTTTTCTTACTACTCCCATTCACAGCACCATTACACTTTGGAGATCCATTAGGCTTAGATTTCTGTAATTCAAAACTCTGAGATTTATTAGCAAAGAATTGGCATCGGTTTCATCATCAAAGAATTCAACTTGCGAATCCCCAGAAAAAAACCTTCAACACAGCAGGGTATCAAAAAGCAAACCAATAACCCTTTTTTCACAGCACTGCTTTCACCAGATTAAATTCTTTCCGATGATGCATCACATCTCGACTTAAATCTGGATTAAAAAATAAACTTGTAACTGATGCATTTTTGAATTTGAGTCAGTCAAATGAGAATATAATGATAGGTGGAGATTTTAACTGCTGCCTGGATCCATTATTGGATAAATCTCCAAAAATTGTCAAGAAAACATAGATGGCTAAAAGATTGGGAGAAGTAATGGGAGAGTAGAATTTGGTGGACATTTGGCAACTGTCTTGGGTAAACTTGTACATCTCACTTTGTTTGTTTTAGATTGGTCACAGTGTTCGAGCTACCGAAAGAAAATAGACACACACACCGAGAGCAGTTCAGTTTATACAAGTCTTTATTACTAAATCTAAAGCTGAATTCACACTACAATATGCAATTATACTTATCAATGCCTGGACTGGTCCCAACTGCCGAAGCGAGGCAACGACTGCACACTTGTAGTAGGTTGTCGGGGCGCCGGTAGCTGCTTCTCTACCTCCCTCGACCGGGACGCTAGCTGGACTCTTGAAGTTCTTCTTCTTGCTGAGAAATGTTGCCACCTCTTGGAGAGTCTCTCTTCAGCAGTGGGTCCATGGGCTTATATTACCCAAAAGTTGTTTACTTCAGATTTTATCTCTTTGAACAAATGGTTTAATTATCTTCAAAGTCTCCTGACAGTCTGCGACCAACAAAAGAAAACTGTTCTGGGCCTCATAAGTGTAAATTAGATAAGGTCTTCCTATTCAACTGCATCCTGGGCCCCATGGTGGAATTTAGATGTGTCTACTAAATATGCATCCTGGGCTTCATAGTGTAAACAAGATGTGTCTACTAATTCTAAAAAAAAACAGGCAAGTTCTCAGCCTTGCAGAATCAAAGACTGCAAAAGACAGTTTAAATCTACCATTACATTCCACCCCTTGGTCACAGGCTGTCAGACACGAGACTTAACAAGCATTTGAGTACAGAGGAGCGAAAAAGAGAAACTAAAACTATGATAATCACAAAAATAAGCAATAATGCGAGCAACCAACGGAGAATATTGTGGTCCAATCCCCCAAATATAACATTTAACCATGAAAAAGGATTCAAACAATCCTTGTGGGCCACAATACCCAGACACTGAAGCTCACAAACAGATTCTGAAACATGCTTAACAATATCAGATATATTAGTGGATACATCGGGCCGTGTCCCCCACGGGCATCTTCCTCAGAACGTCCTCAACATTACAAATCCAATTGTTGGCACCACAGCAGCGGTTAAGCCAGATCAACAGGAGTACAAGACGGAGGACCTGGAACAAAGAAGCCTGACATATGTCACTCATGATGCCGTAAGCGTTCAGTATTTAAAGAAACTAAACCATCCTGTCCCTCAATAGCTACCCATCGAGTATTACCCTGGGCAGGTGTCACTATTTCCCCTTTTACAGCAGGGCCATTACCTGATGGTGCCACCCATACCTTTTGTCCAACATTCTCTGGCTCGGGAATGGGGGGTGTCGGACTCTGGCCTTACCTTACTCTTAATTTAGTCTATGTGTAGTCTGAGTCCAGCGAGTTCTTTGAATGAAGTGATAGGAGAAGGTATTCGGTTCAACAGTCAATTTATTACACAGCACAAGAATAAAATTTAACAGAGCTCTGGGTCAGTCGTTAGTTCATAGGTCACCTGCACAGTGAGCTATTCCCCAAGACTGACCCCTATTGTCCAGTTGGTTCAGTTTATATAGGTCAACCTTATCATACAGAACAAAAGTTGGCTTCCTTTGCTAGATCTTTTTGCATAAGGGTTATCACAAGTCATCTCCTGTTTTGCAGATATCTGGGGTGTAGCACTCCCATCTTAATCCTCCAGGCCAGACTATCCTGTTGTGTTGATCAGAAATTAATTCATCCCCAAATATTTCTAATCACCATTCTGTTCTTGTCCGGCCAATTTCTGCTGTTCTCTTTAACACCTCCTCCTGCCTTAATCTTCCTCCTAGACTGGTTTTCCATTCCCTTTGTTTCTTGCAGGCCATTCTTTGTTCTGGTCTGGCCTGTGTCTCCTGTGCTACTCACCACCTCCTTCAGTTTGAGCATTCCTCCTAAATCGTTTTATGCATTTCCTCTCCCTGTATTTTGGAGCAGACAATTTTGCTCAGCCAACTTTGCTCCATGCTGTGATTGCCACTTAATCACATTCCTTTTTCCCTGAACCATGCAGTAAATATACACATTAATTAATCATTTATTTCATACTGTTTTAACCCCTAGATTCCAACAGTCCCCCTTTTGGTCTCATGAAAATGAGACCAACCACCAGTTAACTTATTCGGCCGAGACCTCTGGAGTTATTGCCAGGATCGGCATCTCCGACCCCTTGTTAAACTTAACCTTACAAACTTGGCCATTATGAACACACTTCAGTCCAGTGGGGGCCCCAACACAGTGTTCAGGAACGTCAGTCCAATCCGCAAAGTACTGTTTCGGTTCGTTATGGGCCTCCCAGGCTGACCACAAACACTTTGTACAGTTGTTTCCTTCTCCAGATGCTTCAAGGGCTAGGAACAACATCACCCATAGTCCCCACATAGTGTCCATCACAGCTCCCTTCATTGTTTTGATGCCAATAAATCGATTATGCCGTCAACCACTGATACACAGTCACCGTAGTCCAATAGTCTCTTTAAAAAGGGACGTTAAGTGTTCTTAGTCCGTGGTTGCTTCACAGGTTCTCAGTCACCTCCGTTCGAATCTGTTCCAGTGTCCGGGTCGGTGGGTCCGTTGCTGCACACTGACTCCAATGATACCACGTCTCGCCTTTTCCTTGTAGTCGAACCGCGTGGGACGTCCTCTCCACCACTCTGTAGGGTCCTGTCCACCTGGGCTCCGACCACTTTCTTTTGATGACCTTTAGCAGAACCCACTCCGCGACTGAAGGTATCGGTGTTTCCCCTTCTCTGTTGGGACTTGTGACCTGTTGTGAAAAATCTGACACCAGAGCCGTTAGTTTTTCATAATAAAGCTTGCATCCCATTGAGCTTACCTCATTCTTCGTAGTCTGAATTCCGGCTCCTGGTCCTGGAAACTGGTGCCCTGTTTGTAGTTCATATGGAGTAAATCCTGTCACAGAACTTACCGAACTCCTTATTGACATTAATGCCAGGGGCAACGCATCCACCCAATTTAGTTTGGTCCGTGCCTGTACTTTCCCGATCTTACTTTTTATTGTTTGGTTCATCCTCTCCACTTACCCTTGGGATTGCGGATGGTACACCGTTCCAAAGGCATGTTTCAATCCCAACATTGCTTCTACCTCCTGTAGATCATTATTCTTAAAATGACTTCCATTATCATACCTAATTTTTCTAGGAAATCCGTGTCTCAGAATATACTGGTTGATCAGGAATTTACATACCGTCCTTGCATCTTCTCTTTTGGCAGGGATTGCCTCCGGCCACCCTGTGAACACATCTACTGCTACTAAGAGGTATCGATAGCCACTTACCCTCTCAATCATGTCCGTATAATCAAGTACGATTTCCTGCCCTGGTAACTTAGGTAATGGGAACTGTCCTTCATGTGGCTTTACAGTCGCCTTGACATTGAAAGTTATACATACCTCACACTCTCTAATATGGTTCTCCACCATCACCGGCAGGAAGGGGTGCCACCAATGTATCAAGTACCTTATCATCTGCTTCTTTCCACAGTGTGTTAGCCCATGCGCCTCCTCGAGGAGGGGTTTCATGAGTCCAGATGGTAAAACTGGCCTCCCGTCTATTGATCTCCATAGTCCTTGATCCTTGGTTGCCCCCCTTTCCTCCCATACCATCCTTTCCTGAGGTGATGCCTTTGCTTGTTCCTGTACTATTACTTCTACCCTACATGGTGGTAATAAGTCATGTGCTGTTCTGTCTGCCTGTATCATAATAAACTGAGGGCCGTATCCTGCTGCCCTTTTAGCGGCCATGTCCGCTTCCTGATTTCCCCGAGCCACCATCGTATCTGTTCTATCATGTCCTTTACATTTAAGAACTGCTAATGCCCTTGGTTTCAGGAGGGCCTCAGCCAGTTTTCTAACGTCCTTCTCGTGTTTAATTGGGGTCATTGCTGCTGTTAAAAACCCACTTCTAATCCATTGACTAAGCTCAAATTGTATTGTCCCTACCACATATGCCGAGTCTGTATATATATTGACCTCCTTCCCTTCTGCCCATTCTAATGCTGCTATCATTCCCTGTAGTTCTGCGAGTTGTGCTGACTCCTTTCCTCTCACTGTCCCTGTAATGATTTCTTCAAATCCTCCTGTAGTTTTTCGTACCACCGCATAGGCAGCTTTCAATCCATCTGTGGGGTGTCTGTAACAACACCCATCTAAAAACAAGGTTTCATCTGGTTCTCTTAAGGGTGTAGCCTGTAAGTCAGGTCTTATTTTAATATCCTTCACTACCCTCTTCTCACAACAGTGTGGTTCTCCCTCTCCCATATTGTCTGCCATGTTAATGCCTTCATGGGTAAATGTAACATTTGGAGCATTCAGGATCTTTTCTAGTCTCGTCTGCCTTAGTGAAGTCATTGTAAATGCTGTCGAGCTCACAAATGCTACAATGCTATGTGTTGTTAATACCGTCAGGCCATGTCCCATTACTATGTGTGCCACCTTTTGTAAAATCTTTGCTACTCCCGCTGCATGTCTCGTACATGGTGGGTGTCTGTCTTCCGTTGGGTCTAGTGTGATACTCACATACATGAGCACACATCTTCCACCCCCTTTTTTCTGAAAAAGAACACCATCAATTGTGTGTGCTTTTTCAGAAACATCCAAAAAGAAAGGTAGTTTATAATTTGGAATCGCCAAATCTATAGCTGTTATAAGAGCTTGCTTCAATAGAATAAAACTCATCTCAGCCTGTGCAGTCCAATCAAGTGTAGCTCCCAGATTCCTCATCCCCTGCTCATTCACCAAAGTTCGCAGTGGATGTGTCAACTCACCATACGATGGGATAAACTGCCTACTATAACCTGACAAACCCAAAAACGAAAGCATCTCTTTTACTGTCTTTGGTTTTGGATGATGTAGTATCGCTGTTCGATGTGCAGGGGAAATCCTTGTGCCTTTCGCTGAGACCATTCTCCCTAAAAAGGTGACCACCTGCCTGCAGCATTGCAGCTTTGAGCGAGAGACTTTAAAGCCTGCCTTGAACAGCTGCACTAGCAGGAGACAGGTGGCCTCCAAACAGGAAGTATGATCAGGTGCTGCTAATAGGATGTCATCTACATACTGGATCAGAACTACCCCACCTGGCAGTACTAGCCCCCCCAGCTGTTCTTTCAACACCTGATTGAAAATCCCCGGAGATAAAATAAAGCCCTGCGGAAGCCTAGTATACCGCAACTTTCTACCTCTATACGTGAATGAAAACACATCTCTTAATGGTTCTGCCAGCGGCAAACAAAAGAAAGCATTCGCTAAATCTATGCAAGAGAACCACTTGTGGTTGGGGGTTAAAGCAGTCATGGCAGTATATGGGTTTGGTACTGGAACTGTGGGTGTTCGCACAATACCATTGATGCGCCTTAAGTCATGGGCCATCCGATATTTGCCCGTGTCTTGTTTAGGAACAGGTAAGATGGGTGTATTCCAACTAGAACACGAATGTTCCAACACCCCTGAATACATAAGGCCATCAATGGTATCTGCCAAACCTTCCTCAGCTTCAGGTTTGTGGGGATACTGCATCTGCCAAATAGGGGTGTAATCTGACAGTTCGAAGGTTATGGGATCAACCTGCTGACAAAAACCCACATCTGCTGATCCCACTGACCACAGGTTCTCAGGGAGAGAATCTAGCATAGGGGCCGAGTCGGGGTGATCCATCTTCTCTCTACCATGAAAGCGTTCAATCTGTCTATGCTCAAGGAGGACTTGATCATATGTCGAAGACAAAATTTTGTATGCCTGACCAGATGAGGAGAACTGCACTGTCGGTATTTGGGTGTCAGACCAGTCACTAAGGGACCTCAAGTTCCGACACATCGGTCCCAAATCTTTTTCCTGATGAGTAGTGCCAATTGCAAGGGTGACATGAGGAATGGCCTCACCTGCCATCTCATACCATTCCAGCTGTTCAGATGTCAGTGCCACCGCAGCGGCCACTCCCTCCTTTCCTACCACTATGTAGTCCGAATTAATTTCCCATAGCATGCCCTCTACCTCTTCATAAAAGACATGCTGATACATTTCATCCCCATCCCTATCGTAAAAGAGGGTCATATGGGGAGGGTCCGAGGGAGGGGTATACGGGTGTAACGTCTGGATCCACGGCTTCCATTGATTATAAAGCTTTAGCAGCCCTCCCTTCTGTGGGTCCTCTGGTTGCAGCAGCCCCCAATAAATGTCAGCCCATTGTCCCTCAGACGCGGATCCTCCAGCTGCCGCCAACAACATCTGAGAACTGGAATGCAGTGTAGTTAATGAACAGTTCATAGAATATCCATTTGGAAAGGTTACCTCTATTCCGCTGGGTCCACAAAGGATCGATGCTCCGCACTTGACCAACAGGTCTCTGCCCAAGAGATTGGTAGGGCACCTGGCTGACAAAATGTATTGATGTGCAGATTTTCTGGTGTACCCGAGAACCCTATCAGCTGGACGCTAGAGGATGATGTTTTATCTTGAAATTCAGTGCCAGTGAGTGTTGAAAATCTGGCTCCCGTATCCACTAAAAAGGATACTTCCATGTCCATTACTTTAATCTGCAGGAAAGGGTCTGCCAACCTAGCCTGCTCGTGGGTGCTCGGGCTCCATCACTGTGGGCAATATTGCTCCTCCTCTGTCAGCAAAGGGAATTGTCTCTTCGGAGCTAGAGCCGCATAGGGTGCCTGATGTACTGGGGGTGGCACTGACGATCTCTGGGGCTGGACCCAATGTTCATTTTGTGGTGGTCCATATCCCCTTCCCCCAGTGTCCCGAGGAACCCAAGCTAGGGGGCAGTCTCTCTTCCAGTGTCCTGGCTGACCGCATACAAAACATACGGCTGGTTGCATTCGTGGAGCACCCCGACCTCTCCCTCTTACTCGGAATCCCCCCATTGGACCTCCCATTCTGGCCACATAGGTGGGACCCGGTGCCCAATATGGGGCCGGGTGCCAACTCATATTATTCCATTGTGGTGGCTGCGGTGGCTGCTGAATCATCTGGTTCGCACCCTTTGAGGAAATCTTTTTTGCCTTATTTGCCTTTTTCCTAGCCTCTTCCAATTGAAGCTTAAGGAGTTGCACTTGTGCAGACTCCATAGTTTGTTTGTCCTCCTTTTGCTTAGCCCTGTAACGCTTCATGTGATGGGTCAAATGTTTTTCCCATTGCTCACTCGAGCAGCCAGGAATATCAGGGTTATTCTCTAATGCCTCCCTAACTACAGCTGGCAGTCCACTCATTACTGCAGCCCTAAAGAGTGTAGTCTGCAAGGGATCTGTGGCTGGGTGTACTCCTGCTTTATCTGTCCAACTCTCCCTACACTGACTCAAAAAAGTCGAGATCTCCTCATCCTCCTTTATGGAAAAGGTCAGGGACTGCATGACACCGGGGGGAACGGGGAACTTATCTCTCATTGCCCCTCCTACTGCCGTAGCATGGTTGGCAAATGGCTCAGCATCGAGGCACCTAGTGATTCCTGCGATCATTTCTACCTGCTGTATCTCCCACAGCCCAAGCTGTTTACCCAATCCCCTATGGCTATCTTATGTCCCATCGTATATTGGCAGAACTTTCCCATCCACGCTCCACCTCCCTCAGTCGGAGGTGGCATTTTGTCCAAAATACAATTCATGTCGGTGAATGAGAAGGGTTGATACCTTTCCCCAATTTGCGGACCCTCATAAATTAGCGGCATCTGTCTATACCTTTCTGGAAGCCGTACTTCCTCCCTGTCCCGCAACGCATATCCCAAAGGGGAGCGAGGGTTATCCTGACTCTGTCTTCTGTGTGTGATCATGCTTCCCCTGATCGTGACTGGCTGTTCCTCCTCTTCACTCTCAACACTCACACTAGCTAGATCAGTATCCTCGTTCTGCTCTCTCTCCCGCTCCCATCTGACACTCGCTGGGTCATTTCCCTTCCTATTCTCCTCTTGTCCCAGCTCTCTCTCATCTGTATTTCCCAAGCCCCTACTATTTTTCCTTACTGCACATCTATCGTTCTGTACTTCGTGCACCCACTCTTTTGTTTCCTCCACTCTCTCCTGCGCAACTCTCTTCAGTCTCTCCTTTGCCTCATGTAGTTCTGGACCTGTTAACTCAGTGACATTCACTATTCCCTCACTTATCTGCATCGCTGGCATTTAGGGAATAGGATAAGGTGGTGGCAATGTCTCCGGTAACTCTGGATATAATGGGGCTGACGGCTTCACCTCCCTCATATTCTCCTTAGTGTTATGGGATCCCTTTTTAATATCATGTTGAAGGTTCGCTTCCACAGCCATGCAAGCCAATGTCATAATGTGTAAATCTGCCCTTCTCTGTTCCTTCACTTCTCTCTGTTGTTTAAACCTTCTTCTATTCCATATAGATCCTTGTCCTTTTGCCTCATGTTCCTATACCTCCTTGGCTGCTTCCCTCTCTGCTTATCCTAAGTACAGTACCAGCCGGATTTTTTCAAACCCTCGTGGTACCTTCCCCTGACTCTGCAGCTCTCACCATATCTGTTCGTACCGTGCCATAGCCTGTACCTCCTCTCCCTTCGGTAATCCTCCCAGTAATTGATTCCTTGTTTTCTCCCACTGTCGGTTTACAGATGGGGGAACCCCTCTGTCTCCCCCGAGCTCTTGCCCTACATCCCTATTTACTCCTTCCATCTCCGTTCCGATCTTTAACCCTTTAGACTTCGTGATTCACTGGGTCTCTCCCCTGGTAGGATTTTGACACCCTGCAATCTACTTCGTCCCTTCCCACGTTATTATAAACACCAGCGGCACACTACACACGATCCTTAAACAAATACTTATTATAAACTATTATGATACACTAGACGATTCCTGAACAGATACTTATCCACTATAGAAGCAAATAACTATAAAACAATACACCTTATACAGATACTGATTATACACTACTATGGTATACGATCCTTAATCAAATACTTATTACACATTATAAAAACAAATAACTATCACAATGCACCTTATACAGATACTTATACACTACTATGGCACACGATCCTTAATCAAATACTTATTACACACTATAGAAGCAAATAACCATCACAATGCACCTTATACAGATACTTATACACTACTATGGTACACGATCCGTAATCAAATACTTATTACACACTATAGAAGCAAATAACCATCACCATACACCTTATTCTAATTGGCCAAGTGTCTAAAGCTATCTCTCGAGCTCGCTACGAGGGGACTCCAACCCCGTTCTACTAGGAGGACTCCAACCCCCTTTCTACTAGGAGGACTCCAATCCCCTTTTTACTACAGGGGACTCCAACCCCGTTCTACTAGGAGGACTCCAACCCCCTTCTACTACAGGGGACTCCAACCCCGTTCTACTAGGAGGACTCCAACCCCCTTTCTACTAGGAGGACTCCAATCCCCTTTTTACTACAGGGGACTCCAACCCCGTTCTACTAGGAGGACTCCAACCCCCTTCTACTACAGGGGACTCCAACCCTGTTCTACTAGGAGGACTCCAACCCCCTTCTACTACAGGGGACTCCAACCCCGTTCTACTAGGGGGACTCCAACCCCCTTTTGTTTTATTCTTTGGCTTTAACAAGGGCTTTTGCAGAGTAGTGACAACACACAATTTATCTTTGCCAATAGCAGAACTTTGTTAAAACAGGCGTCTGCTTACCTCCCTTTGTAGGATGGTCACTTGTTGTTATCACCACACCACAATCGACTGGTGTTTCGTATCTTTTATTTCCGTCACTTCTCCATCTTCATCACGTCAGGGTCACCAAATTGTCGGACTCTGGCTTTACCTTACTCTTAATTTAGTCTATGTGTAGTCTGAGTCCAGCGTGTTCTTTGAATGAAGTGATAGGAGAAGGTATTCGGTTCAACAGTCAATTTATTACACAGCACAAGAATAAAACTTAACAGAGCTCTGGGTCAGTCGTTAGTTCATAGGTCACCTGCACAGTGAGCTATTCCCCAAGACTGACCCCTATTGTCCAGTTGGTTCAGTTTATATAGGTCAACCTTATCATACAGAACAAAAGTTGGCTTCCTTTGCTAGATTTCATTATCATACAGAACAAAAGTTGTCTTCCTTTGCTAGATCTTTTTGCATAAGGGTTATCACAAGTCATCTCCTGTTTTGCAGATATCTGGGGTGTAGCACTCCCATCTTAATCCTCCAGGCCAGACTATCCTGTTGTGTTGATCAGAAATTAATTCATCCCCAAATATTTCTAATCACCATTCTGTTCTTGTCCGGCCAATTTCTGCTGTTCTCTTTAACACCACCTCCTGCCTTAATCTTCCTCCTAGACTGGTTTTCCATTCCCTTTGTTTCTTGCAGGCCATTCTTTGTTCTGATCTGGCCTGTGTCTCCTGTGCTACTCACCACCTCCTTTAGTTTGAGCATTCCTCCTAAATCGTTTTATGCATTTCCTCTCCCTGTATTTTGGAGCAGACAATTTTGCTCAGCCAACTTTGCTCCATGCTGTGATTGCCACTTAATCACATTCCTTTTTCCCTGAACCATGCAGTAAATATACACTTATTAATTAATCATTTATTTCATACTGTTTTAACCCCTAGATTCCAACAGGGGCAATGACTGTTTTTCCTCTGGAATAGGCTGTAGTTCAGAAGCGTGAAGAAGTCGGTGGAAAGGTGTACCTCCCTTCAAAGGGTGATGATTCAAATTGTCGACTGCCTGCAGCAGCACATGGCACCACCCCTTCAGGGTCCACAGTGGTGTTAACAAACAAATTTGTTCCTTCAGTAAGCCATTCATTCGTTCAACTAACCCGGCAGTCTGTGGGTAATAAGGAATATGATGGACCCATAAAATACTGTTTTCAGCTGCCCAATCACAGATTGCCTTCCTGGAGAAGTGCGAGCCATTATCAGACTGAATTTCTTCTGGTACATCATAACGAGAAATTAAATGGTTTAGTCCTTGGATAGTGCTAGCTTGGTCAGCTGTCTTGGTGGGAAAAGCAAAAACCAGGCCCGAAAAGGTGTCAACCATTACTAGCATGTAATGTTTATCCATACAGTCTGACATAGCAAGCTCCCCGTCTTATTTGGCCATGCGGACCTGGAGGAATAGTGCGGGACTTCACAAGCTGGCATGCTGGGCATGTACGCATGACCATGCGAACATTGTCCTGATGGACGGGTAAGGGATGTGTACGGGCCCACATAGCTGATCCCTTCTCCCCCAAATGGCCACTCTGTTCGTCTGCCCATCAAGCCAGGGGGACGGTATCGGCACGGTTGATAGTGGCAAGCTGATCTGCTACTGCATTATGTTGTGCCATGTTTGTCGTCGCATTGGTATGGGTGTCAACGTGATATACGGTTATCTCACGATGATGGGAAGCATCCCACAACAGCTGCCACAACTGTTTGCCCCATACTTGGCGGTCATGTATCAGCCAGTTGTTCTTTTCCCAATCAGGCATCCATATCACTAGTCCATTAGCCACAGCCCAGGAATCAGTAAACAAGCGAAGAGGGTGATCATGGGGGTCTAGTGGTAAAGTGACTGCCTTCAACTCAGCATACTGACTGGAGCCACCATCCCCCTCCTCCAATAAGTGAGTTCCTGACCTGGGATAGTAAGCCACTGCCTTCCACTTCTGCTTTCCTTGCACCCACCGGCTGCTACCATCAGTAAACCAGGCATCCTCTTGTTCTGCTTTCTGTACTATCTCTTCCGTGGCCCCTTGGATCATCACATCATCAATATAATGGTGAATTGAGAGGGAAGGCGATACTGGCACCATCTCCAAATCACGGGCAATTAGGCTGTGGCAAATAGTGGGAGAGTGTACATACCACTGAGGGAGGTGGGTGAAGGTATACTGGCGCCCCTTCCAGGTAAAGGCGAACTGATCCTGTGAGACCTCGTCTATAAGAATACTGAAGAAGGCATTAGCAAGATCAATGACAGCATACCATGTTCTTGAGTTCCCATTAGCAATGTTTTCAATAAGGGTAACAATGTCCGGAATTGCCAAAGCCAGTGGTGGGGCATGTTTGTTCAAAAAATGATAGTCAACTGTAATTCTCCAGGAGCCATCCGGCTTCTGGACCGGCCAAACAGGGCTATTAAAGGGTGACGTTGCAGGCCTCACTACCCCTTCTTCTTGCAGAGCATCGATGGTTGCAGTAATCTCTTCCTGCCCCCCAGGGAGGCGATATTGTGGAATGCATACTGGTTTTGGGGGTGGAGGCACCATTACAGGATCCCGACCCACCACTAATCTTTTAGTAATAGTCCGAATTCCAAATACAAATCCCCCTTGGCTAGTATTAAGGGCCGTACTGGCCAACATATTAATACCCAGGATACACTCATCAGTGGCAGCTACCAGGGCATGTAACCATATAGGGGAAGGGCCATCACCCACTGTGGCACTGACTTTTATTTCCTTCACCAGAGTGATCGCTCCTCCCATCCTCTCTATTCGAAATGTTGGTCCAGTCCAGAGGTCAGGGTTACCCGGAATCACCGAGTGCTCCGCATCGGTATTGACCAAGGCCAAATATTGGTGGTCATTACCCACACCCCAATGAACTGTTAACGGTATGTAGGGTCATGGGTCCCCGTGTATCCGCCGTATCTCAATGGAGTAGACACGGGGGCCCTGCCCACACCCTCATGCTTTAGTAGGGTTCGGTTGCTTCCAGGCCCACATGCCACTATTATCCATAAGAGCGTTTTTAACCATTTGTTGTATCTCATCACGGATAACTGGAGCAAGAGAAGCTGGGTCAGTGGGAGCAGCAGTGGGAGCAGAAGGCACAACTGGGCCAGGAGGACTCAACAGCTGGGGAAGATGTTCCCCTGCCTTTCTCTTATAAAGAGCATAAAGGACTGCAGTAGGATTCCCATCAATATCACTTTTAGGTACGCCGAACTTTAACAAGGTTAGAAATAGGTCCTTTCTTGTCGCTCCATTATTAGCAGCAGCCCCTCCCTTTTCATCCTGCTTGTCTGATTTAACCTGGGCTGTACATGAGTGGATTTTACCTCCCAACTCTAATTCTCTAAGCCCAGATAAGGCGTGCACCGCCTCAGACACAGGGTGCCCAATTAGCGGACTAGTTACGGACAGAACCAGTCCCCGTACAGTGGGTTGGGCGGAACAAACCAATCTGGTATGCATTCCAGCTGTGAATATCTCTTCATCAGGGCTCCCCCCTTGTACCCACAGCCTCAAACACCCTGCATACAAGGCAGAGGCCAGGGCCTCCTGATGAATTACTGCTATACCCTCCTCTGGGGTGCCCCAATTGTTCTGTAAATGTAAATCCCAATTTACTGGTGATGGGTATTCTTGTAGCTGGGCATCCCCTAGAGTGGCAAGTAAGTAATCCACCTCTCTTCCTCTACCCCGCAGCTCAGCAGTTCCTAATCCCAACAATTCCTCAGGGGTTAAATATACATTAACCTCCTTGCTCCCAAATACTGTAAGGTAAAACATCATGAGATGGGAATGTGTAGGGAGTTACCCTGTACAGGGCAGTAACAAGAAGGGGAGGTGTCCTTGTACTCCTGTTAGGTAAAACATCATGAGATGGGAATGTACAGGGCTGTAACAAGATGTAAATGCATCCTTGTACTTACAAGATAAGAGAGACATTGATGGATTGAGAGGCAGGAAGCTAGCAGGGAAAGGATAGCAACAGTTTTAGTCATTGGACAAGTAATGATATGATGATGTTCTAAGCATGTATCCAAGGGTATAAAAAATCACCATTTTGCTGATAACGGCAGAATGCATTCTCCGACTAACTTTGTTAGTCGCAAGTGTTACAATCCGGTAATAAAGAACAAAGAACCCTGATTTCGACTCAGCCTGGTGTTTGTCTCACTCATTCATGAACAAAGCAGACCTAACAATACGCAGGAGCCAGGCTGCCTGAGTTTCTCCCGCCTTTTGCCTATATCGATCTCCAATGGCAGCCAGCTCTTTTATAGAGAAGTCACGGATCATTGATGGCTCTTCACCTCTGCTCCCACTTTGGCCCACAGGGTCCTTTGCCCAGTGGACGGGACGAGGCCTAGGCCATTCCGTAGAGGGGGTGGGCCATTGAGCATAAACAGGGGTTTGAGTACCTTCCCCTCGGACCTCTAGTGAGATCAGGGGATCATCTACCTCTTCAATCTCGTCAGTTACATTCCACCCCTTTCCTTCTCCATCTGTTTAGAAAATCTGCTGCCTTACAGGGCGGGTGTGAACAGCGGGTGGAGAGGGTAATATGTTAGGCACATGCTGAGGAGTATCTGCATTATTACCATGGTCATCTTTCCAGATATTCCCGTCCCATTCATCAATTACATCAGGATCATCACCATTCCTTATCATGGCATGAATACGATGTGGATCGGGTTCTACTCCATGCCTTTCTTTATCTGCACCGAGCTGCTGCCAGCGTTTAATATTACGGCAGATCGTTTGGACATGCTTATCTTCCCATTCTTTGGCTCGGTCCTGACTGGTGCGAACAATCTCACTCATCATGGAACAGCGTTGTCGCAGGGCTTCTAGCTCCTCCTCTAGTTGCTCTCTCTTTCACTGAGATTCTACTTCTTGCTGAACAGAGTGGCGTAAGGCTGTGGCCAGCAGCCAAAAACCATCCGTCAGCGTCCCCTTTTTAACAGGAAATTTACTTTCTCGAAGGAGAGTGGTAACCCGCTCTCCCAGAGGCACACTTGATGGATTTAACTTTTCATCCCAACTAATGGGTGGTCCCAACAAAGACAGGGTATTGGCCAACATGCCAAACCCATCGTCTTTGGAAGTCCATCCCGGAATCAAGAACTGCTCAGGGCGCACCTCTTTCTTTTGGTGAAACATCTTGAGACCAACCCTGCTCGCTGCACCAATTGTCTTGGGTAAACTTGTACCTCTCACTTTGTTCATTTTAGATTGGTCTTAGTGTTCGAGCTACCGAAAGAAAATAGACACACACACCGAGAGCAGTTCAGTTTATACAAGGCTTTATTACTAAATCTAAAGCTGAATTCACACTACTATATGTAAGCCCTTCCCAATTATACCTATCAACGCCTGGACTGGTCCCAACTGCCGAAGCGAGGCAACGACTGCAAACTTGTAGCAGGTTGTCTGGGCGCCAGTAGCAGCTTCTTCACCTCCCCGGACCAGGATGTTGGTTGGAATCTTGAAGTTCTTCTTCTTGCTGAGAGATGTTGCCACCTCTTGGAGATCTTATCTCTTTGAACAAATGGTTTAATTATCTTCAAGTCTCCTGACAGTCTGCGACCAACAAAAGAAAACTGCATCTCTCGGCCTCATAAATGTAAATTAGATTAAGGTCTTCCTATTCAATTGCATCCTGGGCCCCAAGGTGGAATTTAGATGTGTCTACTAAATATGCATCCTGGGCCTAAAAACAGGGAAGTTCTCAGCCTTACAGAATCAAAGACTGCAAAAGACACAGTTTAAATCTTCCATTACAGCAATGTATTCATCCGACTGAGAAAGATTACAAAATTACAAAATCATGCCCAACATGATTCATTGTATGGAATAGATTTCTTTTTAGTGTCGGCTCATCTGCAGGGAAGAGTAGATTTGGCGGAATATAAAAGTAGAATATTGTCGGACCATTCATTATTGTTGATATCCTATGAGATTGCTGTAAAGGCTGAGAGGAATTACCATTGGAGGTTTAATGAAATGTTATTTAGACAACCTGAATTTGTTATGTTTTTAAAGGACCAGATAAAAGTTTTTTTGGAGATAAATGAGAGATCAGTGCAGAGTAAATTTACATTATGGGAAGTGTGAGAGATGAGGAAACTTGACATAAAAATATGAAAGATGGGGAAACTAGTGCAGACATGTGGAGTGATGGATTAAACCAGTATGGACAGGCTAAGCATGGAAATTAGAATGCAGGAAGCAGAGTCAGCCTCTGTAAGATAAGAATCTTCTAGTCTTTTCGACAGGATCAGTGAGCCCACCGTATGAATAAGATAAGGAGAGGTAAGGAATAATAGAATGTAGGAAGTTGAGATAGTCTGGATGAGATAAGGGTCTCCTAGCCCTAGACAGAAGTACCAAGTTCTACATATATAATTAGTAAGCCATACACAGCTTTATCAAGTTATGCATATTTAATTAGTAACCCTAGACAGGATTAGCAAACTCTGCATATGAAGGGACTGTAGCTCTGAGAGTTGGAAAGGTGTGAATGGGGACAAGGGCAAGGTTGTGAATAAGGACAATGGGGATAATGACATGAGAAGACACCGACAGGATACCCCCTGGTCCTCCAAGTCCACTGAAACTGCACGTAGGCAGGAAGGATTGCCTATGCCAAACCCATCCAGGGGGCAGAAGAATGTAAGGGGGAGGGTATTCTGATACTGAAATTCACTGTATAAAAGTTAGGTGAGCCCCAGTGTATGTGTGTATTCCCAGGGTAAGGGGAAGCACCCAACTTTGCATTGTTGTAATAAATGTTCTTTGTTCTCAATTTTTGTCTCGAGCAATTTCTGTTAAGGTACTTCTATTTCTAACAGAAGCTTTGAAAGCGTATTTGAGAGGTCAGATTATTAGTTATACAGCTAAAGTTAAAAAGCAATATAATAAGGAACTTGTGTTGAAGAGATTGAAGAATTAGAGAAAAAAATTCAACAGAGTGCAATGGAAGATAATAAGGTACAGTTAGCTAATTTAAAACTTTGTTATAATACAAAATAAATGTATAATTATGAAAAATTGATTTTGAGATCAAAGCAGCAGTATGAGTTAAGGGAAAGAGCACATAAAGTACTAGTGTGGCAGTTGAAAACAGAACAAACTTCCAGAATAATTAATACAGTATGTGGAAATTCGGGTATTACTTTTAAACCACAGGAGATAAATGAGGACATTCATACTTTCCATCAGGAATTATATACATCTGAAGATAAGGTGGATGTTGAACAGATTGATACTTTTTTGTCTAGTTTGAATTTGGCTGTGTTGGAAGAGCAATATGTAAGTTTCAATATGTTAGATTCATAGAGTTTGAATTGAAAGAGGCATTACAAGCAATGCCGACGGGTAAATCACCTGGTGAAGATGGATTTATGGTGGAATTTTATAAGGAATTTCATGATTCGTTGTTTCCAGTATACATGGATGTCTTGAGGCAGGCCATGGATACTGGACTATTTCCTGAATCATTCTCAAGAGCATTGATAATGGTTATACCAAAGAAAGATAGAGACTCATTGAAAGTTGGTTATTAGCTAATTTTTACCCATAGCTTTGGTAGGGTAGAGTCAATTCCTCAAATAAATTTTAAGGACTTGAATATGAGGGTTAGAATGTTTTTAGGGAAAGGGAAAATGGTGAGGGTTTCACTGGGAAAATTGACTTGGAAGTTTGAATTAGAAGGTTTACAACTTCCCCACTTTAAGAATTATTATAAGGCAGCTTAACTGAGATTTATTCATGTTTGGTGTAAATAAAATTCCTGCTTGGGTGAATATAGAATTTAGTAAAATAGAAATTAATATACTGTGGCACTTGCAGGAGCTGAAGGAAATCACTGCAGCCACACCAAAGGTCGTTAACAACTGTTTTTATTCAAATTCCGCGCTCCTCTTTAATCCTCAGTCACCTGATGCATTGTGACATCATAATCGCTGCCCAGAGAAAAACCTCTGACGACAACATTTCCCCATGGATGCCCCACCAAGTGGGGCCAGTTTGCCATGAGGATGTGCACTGCCACACAACCCCCCCCCCCCCCACCAGAACCAGCTATGTGTCCTGTCACTTTGGCAGCCAGCCCCGGTGCTTGGGTGTGGCTATCTGCACTGGCTGTGATAAGTCTAAATGAGCAGCTTTTAAGTGGTCCACAGTAAACAGTTCTTCCCTGCTCCCCACATCTAAAGTAAAAGTCCCACCCAACCACTGGAGAACCTTGTACGGCCCTTCGTATGGGCACTGTGGTCCTCTCTGAACGAATACAAATTTCACCACATCCAGATCTTTCGGTCGATGGGATGGTCAGGTGCCATGGTGTGATGGGGCGGCAGGGTTAGATTGCCCAGTCATTTATGGAGGTCCGCAAGCCACTCACCTTCATTATGCATCATCTCAGCTTCCAGGCCAAAGAATTCACCTGGCAGGGAGAGTGGTGTGTTGTAAACCATTTCTGCTGATGAGGCTTGTAGGTCCTCCTTGGGCGCCATCCTAATCCCAAGGAGAACCCAGGGCAACTTGTCCACTCATTTGGAACTGGAAAATCTTGCCATCCGAGCAGACTTAAGGTATCTCTACCAACCGATTAGACTGTGGGTGATAGGCTGTGGTGTGGTGCAGTGTTACCCCTAAAAGCCTCTGTTGCTCATGATGTGCACCAGCAGGCATGCCAAAATGAGCAATCCACTGGCTGACCAGGGCTCTAGCACACGTCTCTACTGATGCCTCATGGACCGGGATGGCTTCCGGCCACCTGGATGCTCTGTCCATTATGGTAAACAGGTACCACGACTCCCTGGACACCAGCAAGGGACTCACGTCATCCATGTGGATATGCTAGAACCTCCACATTCCCAAGTCAAAATGTTGAACAGGGTCCTGCATGTGCCTGTGGACTTTAGATGTCTGGCACCTGATACCATTGCGAGTTAGCACTGCCACCTCCTTCTTGAGGCCATGCCAGACAAATCGCTACGCCACCATATGCATGGTAGTTTTTACTGAGGGGTGGGTGAGATCATGGATAGAGCTGATGACTCTCGCCCTCCACTCCTGTGGGACTACCGGGGACGGTGAGCCGGTGGATGTGTCACAGAGCAGTGACTGGGAGGAGTCAGGAAGCTGGATATCTTCGAGCTGGAGACCTGAGATGGCAGTCTGGAGAGCTTGAGTTTCAGCATCGTGCTGCGTGGAGTCAAGGCCGGGAGTTAGCGTGCTGATGGCCAGTCAGGAGAGGGCATCCGCAACCACATTGTCCTTGCCCACCCTGTGCCGGATGTCTGTCGTGAATTTGGACATGTAGGACAGGTGGCGCTGTTGCCTGGCCGACCACGGTCCTTGGCCATAGCCAGTGCTTGGGTGAGGGGCTTGTGATCAGTAAAAACGGTGAAAGTTTCGCTCTGCAAGAAGTATCGGAAGTGGTGAATGGCCAGGTACAGCGCCAGACACTCCCGGTTGAACGCACTGTATTTAAGCTCCGGCAGCTGCAACTGCTTACTGAAAAAGGCCAGCGGGTGCCACTGCCTGTCCAGCCACTGTTCCAGAACTCCCCCGACCACCATGGCAGAAGCGTTGACCGAGAGCCCCATGCGTGCTTCTGGGAGTGGGTGCACCAACAAAGGCATCTCTGCAAGGGCCTGTTTCATTGCAATGAAGGCCTCATTCACCTACTCCCAGCCAGGGTCTTCTCTTTCGTCATGATCACCGCGAAAAATGTGCACATGATGCAGGCGGCGTTGGGGATGAATCTCTGGTAAAAATTTACCATTCCCACTAATTCCTGCAGGACCGTGAGGCCGAATTCTGCCAGCTGGGTGAACAGTGTATGGAGATGGGCCTTGAGGTCTTCACGGCTGTGGCTGGCTACGAGGATGTCATCTAGGTAGATAAAGACAAAGTCCAAATCCCTACCCACTGCATCCATGAGGCACTGGAATGTCTGGGCCATGTTCTTCAACCTGAATGGCATTTGGAGGAATTCGAACAAGCTGAAAGGGGTGATAATGGTGGTCTTTCCAGTGTCATCAGCGTGTACCAGGATCTGGTGATATCCACGCACCAGATTGACTTTTGAAAAGAACTGTGTGCCGTAGAGGTTGGCCACGAAGTCTTGGATATGGGGGACCGGGTACCTGTCTGGAGTCATGGCATTGTTTAGCTGTCTGTAGTCTCTGCAGAGCCTTCAACCCCCTGATGACTTCGGGACCATGTGCAGTGGCACCACCCAATGCTGTCAGACCACTGAATGGTACCTGGAGAATGGAGAATTCCTCCTTTGCCGTTTTCGCTTCTCCGGTGGCAGCCGTCTAGCTCTGGCATGCAATGGGGGGCCTTTCGTGGAGATGTGATGTAAACCTCCATGGCGGGGGTAGGCAACATCGAAGTGTGGCTTCAGGATGGCACTGAGGATCTCGGTGAACTTGTTTGTGGTGGTGGCTACCAAGGCGATTTTGGATCTGTTGTCATCCGCCATGCCCAGGCGCACCAACCGTAATGTGTGGGCATTGAGAAGCCTCCTGCCCCTCACGTCCACCAGCAGACTGTGAGCCCTTAGGAAGTCAGCCCTATCAGCGTGATGCCAACCGAGGCCAGGACAAACTTCCAAGTGAACTTTTCATCCCCGATCTTTATCTGAGCCCTACAGGTGCCAGAGATCTTAATTGCGAAACCATTGGGAGCCCACAGGGTTGGACCAGGAGTCTGGATGTGAATTTCCAGTGCTGTAGGGAGGAGGGCACTCAGTTTAGCCCTGTATCCACCAGGAACCATGGCCCATGGACTTGTGATGTAAAGGAGATTGTTCACGTGGCCAACTGTTGACCCTGGAAGTCACAGGGCTGGTGGCACTTGCAGGCTTTCACTCCCCAGCACTGGTGATAAAAGCACCAAGTTGACTGGGTTTTCTCCGGCTTGTGTTTGGGGGTATCCTGTGGATGTCAGGGCTCCGGCTTGGAGACTTGGCTGAGGGCTGCCTCATTCTCCTGTTTTGCAAGCCAGAGGGCGTCTGCCCAGGCTGCGGCCTTGCAGGGGTTGGAAAAGTTCTCTTCAGACAGATGGAGCCGGATATTTTCTGGCATCTGTTCAAGGAATAGGAAACACAATTCATGATCCTCCGCCAGGGCCAGCATTACGCCCATGAGGGTTGAGGAGCTGCGATCCCCCAACCCATCCAGGTGTAAGAACCTGGAAGCATGCTGCTGGGGAATAAGGCCAAATGTCCCCAAGAGTAGATTTTCAAGGGCGGTATACTTGCCCACTGCTGGTGGGCTGTGAATGACATCGTCCACCCTCACCACCATGTTCTCGCCCAGCATGGCCACGACGTGGTCAAATTTTGTAGTGTTGGCTGAGATGTTGCGGAGTTGGAATTGTGCCTCTGCCTGCCCAAACCATGTCTGTGGGCGATGGGGTCAGAAGTGGGGGGAAGTTTCAGGTCTATTACTTTCTCCTCAGCTGCGTCCATCATTCGCTGGGTACAGATAGTCATCTGGGCCCGTTGGGGTCACTACTGTGGCACTTGCAGGAGCTGAAAAAAAATCACTGCTGCCATACCAAAGGACGTTAATGACTGTTTTTATTCAAATTCAGCGTGCCCCTTCAAGGAAAGCATGAGCTCAGTCACCTGGTGCATTGTGACATTATAATCACTGCACAGGGTGCATGCTGGAAGCGATGCTGGAGTCAGAGAGAAACCTCTGATGATGCCATTTCCCCTTGGCTGCCCTGTCATGTGGCGATACAAATGGGGCCGGTTCGCCATGAGGATGTCCACCGCCACAATACAGGATTTTATTTACGTGGAATTCAAAATTGTTGGTGGGAAGCAGAGACACACCTGTTTTCAAACATTTCATTGAATTATGTAATAAAATTGATTATGAAAGACTTAATTTCAGGAAAAATGCCTTTATGTCAAAACAGACATTCCATCTTCTACAGATATCCATTTTGAAGGACTTGGGTATTTGACATTACCTACTCACAGTGAATTGAAATTATTGATCGTAATGGTAATGTGAATAATTTTATCTAATGTATAATTTACTTCAAAAGAAAGCCCCTAAAATGGGGATGCATAAGTCAAGATTAAGCTGGGAAGTGGATTTAAATAGACAAATAGATGAGAATGATTCGATGCAATTATGTATTAATTATTAATTAATTATGTATCAATTATGTATTAATTATTAATTAATTATGTATTTATTAATTATGTATTAATTATTAATTAATATTATTAATGTTAGGTATAAGTTGGCTCAATATAATGTTTTTCTTTAGTGATATTTAACTCCTCAAAAACTTTTACAAATTGAATGCTACATTATCAGACTTTTGTTTTAGATTTGGTCAAGAGATTGGATCATTTCAACATTCCACTTGGGAGTGTTCTAAAGCTAAACATTTTTGGTTGAAAGTTGGAATCCTTTTGGGATTAAGTTCGCATAGGATCGAATATTATTTTGGTTGGGTAATATTAGGACTATAAGGCTGAAATTGAAATTAACTATGTATCAAATTGAATTTGTACAAATTTCTTTGGCAGTTTCTAGGAAGTGAAAAGCTATTACTTGGAAATCAGGTACAGGTTTAGGGATGGAGAGATTGTATGAGGAACTTCATAGCTGTATTCCACTTGAGATGACTTATAATTTACAAAATAAGTATGAGATAATTTGGAAAATATGGTGCCCATATTTGCAAAATGTGGGTATGAATGTTTAACACACTCTGAAGACCCCATCTATTGATAACCTCCAGTAGCCAGGAAATGCATAGCAGTTACTTGGAAATCTGATTCCCAACTAGGTTTAGCCCCCTGGAAGATAGAAATGCCTAATTGTGGGGGTGTGGCAAGAAGGCGTAGGGTGAAGATATGGGAATTCATCTCTCCTCAGCTGGACAGTTTAAAACCCAAACTTAATGAACTGATAAATATCTGAAAAGTTTCCTTTGTTTTGAGAAGGAAAGAAGTGAAAAGAGGGAAATTACAATAATCAAAAAAACTACATTTTAAAATGCTGGAAAAGAAAGAAGAATCTGGGCCTACCATGGAACTGAAGCTTCAGGATCGATTTTTCATGGATCCAAAGCCTCAATGTACTCCTACAAATATGTTGTCTGAAGCGGCAGCGTCCTCGATGTGTGCAGCAATGCAAGATGGGGCTGCCACTGCCTCTCTGGCAATGTTCCAAGGGGGGGCATGAGGGCATTGCACTGAATGTGTCTGGTACCGTGGCCAAGCATTGGGGACGTGAGTATGCACGCATCGGTGCGTCCTTCGGCACACTGGTGCATGCCAATGCATCTTCGTTGGAGACCTGATCCCCCATGGCAGCCGGTGCCAGTATGCATGCTTATGCATTCATGCGCGATACCCTCGAGCAGGTCCAGGCTGTGGGAGTACCCAAGGTCAGCCCGGCATGGAGAGGGGTCCAGACCCGCAGCCAGGGTGCTAGAGAGGGAAGTGCTGTTTATGAAGAAGAGGATCCAGAACCTGTCAATTACTTGGATGAGGAAGATAACGAGCTTTTCTTGTAACTACTAACATCATGGAAGGTAAACCTTGAACTTTAAAGGCACCTTCTCCATCTAAATCACCAGGTTTCCGGAGCTCCTCGCCTGGACCTAATGTGGTAATCATGTTAGAAGGGATAACTAAACAAAACGAAAATATGATGGATTATATATCTACTAGTTTTAATAGTATTGATGAACAATTTGCTGTCATTAGAGTTAGGATAACTGGCATGTCTGGTGATATTGCCTCAATAAAGTTGGACATGAATAAATGTTTGACAGCTATTGACATGGTTCAAGACAGAGGGAAGAATGTTGAAGAGGGTTGACCAGATTGAAGAATCTATTACTGGATGGCAAATGGAGAAGAAATTTTTTTTGTTGCAGAAGATGGATTTATTGGAAAATCAAAGCCGTCAAAGTAATATTAAAATAATGGGTTTAACCTGAGGGTATTGAGGGAGAAAATCCTACAGTTTTTTAAAGAATGGATTCCTGATGTTTTGGGTTCTGATTATTTTCCTGAGGGTCTGGAATTGGACAGAGACCATTGTGCTTTAAAAAGGAAACCTTTGCCAGGTCAACCTCCGCGGGCAGTATTGATTAGATGTCTCAGGTATCAGGATCGGGAAATGATCCTGTGTGCAGCAATTCAGCCAACTCGTATGAATCAAAACCAATTGATGGTACAGGGTAATAAGGTCTTTTTTAATGCAGATTTGAGTCTGGAGGTTATTTTGAGATGGAAAGAGTTTAACGTGGCTAAAGTGGTTTTGTGGAAGAAGGGATATCGATCCGCTTTTCATTATCCAGCAATATTGAAGGTGTTTTATGGGCAGTATCAGTCTCAATTTTTTGAAAGGGCACAAGATGCATTAATCTTTGTTAATTCCTTGCCAGATTCTGACTCAAGATCTTTCTTTAAAACCATTGGTGACTATAAATAAAGCTGGAAATTGATGGGGAGGTAGAAAGCTGGAAACTGAACAATTGGTGGATTTGGAGGTGGAACTTCTGACTACATCTGAATCTTGATGGAACTGTGTACTTGATTATGGAGTTGTCTGGTTGGGGAGAAGATGGTGACCCAGTTATTACCAAAGTCATCAGCCACTATTGGTATTAACCACACCCGGTTATACTGCATAAGTGGATTCAAGGGTAAAATTTCTGGTTGGACTCCTATATATAGAAATAGAATTATACCATTTTAAATGGATAGTTATTATTTAAAAGAATGGGATTCAAAAGGTATTCAAAGGGTAGAGGGTCTTTTTGAGAATGGAGACTTTCTTTTAATCAATTACAAGAAAATTTTCATATTTCAATGAATTCAATATTTGCTTATTATCAATTATGAGCTTTTTTTTAAAGAAAATTTTGGGAAAGAAATTAAACTCCCCAATTTGTCTAGATTTGAAAAATTAATTACAAAATCTTTAAAAAAAGGATTTATATTTGAAATGTACAATTTGTTACAAGAGAAGATGAAGAAACTTGGTGTTTTTCAAATAAAAAATAAATGGGAGAAAGATTTGCAACTTATATTGGAGGAGGATTGGTTAAAGTTATGTGAGAAAGCAGGAACTAAGTTGATTAATGTAAGATATAAATTATAATTTTGTAAATCAGTTATATTTGACACCGGAGAAGTTGAAAAGATATGGTTTTAGGGACTCAGATTTATGTTTCTGCTGTGGAAGACAAAAAGGGACTTTTTTACATTCAGTTTGGTTATGTGAAAAGGTGCAAATATTTTGGTTAAAAGTTAGACAATTTTTAGAACATTTGTACAATATTCAATTATTGTTTGAGCCTTTGTTATTTTTATTAAGGTTTATGATGGATTTAAGGGGTTTGAAATTGGATATTTTTCAGATTGCTTTTATTTGTTTAGCTTTAGCTGTTGCGAGAAAATGTATTGCAGTAACATGGAAAGATGATGTAGAGATTAGTATTTTAAGGTGGCATAATGAGTTGAACTCATATTCATTCAGAAAAAAAAACATATAGATTACATGATAATTTTTTTAACTAAAATATGGGATCCATATTTAAAATATATGGTTCTTGGTATATGTTAATTATATTTAATCATTTTTAATTAATTTTCATATATGTTGTATTGAGGTATTTTAATCTTTGTATAAGGCTCCAATAGTTTGTAGAAATAGGGATAGTTTGGGGATATTTTTAGGGGGAATTGGGGGATTGGGGTTGGTTATTAATTTACTAATTTAAGATTATCTGTTTACTAATATATTTTTGTAACAATGGGGTTTGTATTTTTGATTGTGTCATTCTCTTTTTTGAAATATTATAAATATTTTTTTTAAATACAAATGACTAATTGTGTTCCCTTGGAGATGATCACCTATAACTCCAGAAACAGGTAGGATGTATTTTCTTTTTTTTTAACTTTATTTAAAGATTTTATCACAGGAATAAAAAGAAAAATTACATTTAAAAAAAATATAAAATAAAGTAATATAATTACAATATAACATCAGTAACCTAACTTAATTAAAACTAACCCCCCCCCAACATACAAGAACTAAAAAAATAATTCTATATATAAAAAAAACCACCCTTCCCCTCCCCCAAAATAAAGAGTGAAGAATTAGTAAAATTAATAATATTATATATTTTTTAAAAAGCACATACAAAGAAAAAAAGAATAACAAATAAAAAGAATTAAAAAAAAGATTTATCAAATCTAAAATATCACATCTAGGAACATACTTAAATCGAACTTAACTGCATATACTTAACAAATGGAGTCCACTTCAACTTATAAAAAGACATCTTATCTTGAATTGAAAAAGATATCCTTTCCATAATTAAACAAGACTTCATCTCCAAATACCACCTATCCAAAGTTAGTATATTTCTATCTTTCCAAGTAGATGCTATACATTTCTTGGCCACTGCTAAAGCTAAATAGATTTAAAAAAATCTGATAATCATTTAATCCTAAATCAATTAATGATTGCATATTTCCTAACAAGAATATATCAGGATCTAACACAACACAAATATTATATAATCTATTAAATATAGATTGAATACCTTTCCAAAACGGTTGCAATCAATCGCAAGACCAGACAGTATGTAAAAAAATACTAGCTATCTGATCACAACGAAAACAATCTGACTTACTAAGATCATTTTTTTTAAATTTTTCTGGTGTTAGATATAATTGATGTATAAAATTATAATTAATCATCGCTAATCTACCATTAATCAATTTCTGAATACTATTTTGACAAATTTCCATCCAAACTTCTTCAGCTATTGTAGAACCTAAATCTTTTTCCCATTTCAACTTATCTTTATCCCAATCTTTCTTACTTTCAAATTCTTGTAAAATACAATACAAATCAGATATATACCCCTTTTCTGGTATTGAAAGTACATATTTCTCAAAACTAGTTTCAGGCAATAAAATCATTTGACGACCACATATTTGTTTTACAAATGATCTTAACTGATAATACACAAATACAGAATTCCCACTAATACCAAATTTCTTTTGTAATTCCTCAAAAGAACAAAAATGTCCTTCAAAAAAACAATCAGATAAATTTATTATTTCTTTCCTTTCCCATTGTTTCAAAGTGATATTGGAGACCGTAAAAGGAACAAGTTGATTATTATATAATGGCAATCGCCCAGACCATTTATTTTTAAGCCCCATTTTATCCAGTTTACTCGTCCATAAATTCAATAAATGTTTCAATATTGGTACATCATAAGTTCATAACAAATTTTTATTCCATCGAAACAAAAATTCATGTAGAGATTTTTCTAAAATAACTGCCAGTTCTATCTTTGCCAAACTGGGAGGATCCTCCATATTCATTAATGCACTAAGAAATTTAAATTGAGCTGCCTCATAATAATATTGAAAAATTAGGTAATCTCAAACCTCCAAATTGAAAATCCCACATCAATTTTTTCATTGCTACCCTCGTAAATATTCCCTTCCATAAAAATTCTCTAACTACTTTATATAAATCCTTAAAAAAACATTTTTTTTTAAATAAAGAATTGATTGAAACAAATATTGCATCCGAGGAAAAATATTAATTTTTATAGTATTAATCCTCCCCAATAAACCTAAAGGTAAATCCTTCCACCTAATCAAATCTAGTTTAATCTTTTTTATTAAAGGAAGATAATTAATTCAATATAAATCTTGATATTCTGTATTAACGTTAATTCCCAAATATTTAATTTGTTTTGTCCACTTCAATTTCGTAATATTTTTATAAATCGAATAATCATCTTTACAAATTGACAAAATTTCACTTTTAGCCCAATTTACCTTATAGGCAGATAATTGACCATAAATTTCTGAAGATTCTTGAATTGCTGGTAAGAAAATATCAGGATCTAACAGATACAATAAAACATCATCTGCAAATAAATTAATCTTATATTCCTCATTCAAAACTCTCATACCATTAACATTTTCATTTTGACGTATTAACTGTGCCAAAGGTTCAATAACTATAGCAAATAAAGCAGGTGACAATGGACATCCTTGTCTAGTAGACCTTGTTAAATCAAAAGATTCTGAAATCTGTCCATTAGTAGCAACTCTAGCCTTCGGACTATTATATAAAGCCTTTATCAATCCAATAAACGAGGAACCAAAACAAAATTTCAAGTACTTTAAATAAAAACATCCATTCCACTCTATCAAAAAGCCTTTTCTGCATCTAATGAGACCACTATTGGATAATTCATATGAGATTTAAATTTATTTATCAAAGTAATTAATCATAAAATATTATCAGACGCATATCTATTTTTTATAAATCTTGTTTGATCTATATGTATTATTTTAGGTAAATATTGAGCCAATCTATTAGCCATAACTTTAGCCACAATTTTATAATCTACATTTAGCAACGATATTGGTCGATAAGAAGAAACCTGTAAAGGATCTTTATCTTTTATTGGTATAACCGTAATTATTGCATTAGAACAAGATTCAGGTAATTGAAAAGTTTTATAAATCTGCTGTATTACATTCTTATAAATAGAGGATATTTCAACATAAAAAGTTTTATAAAATTCTATAGAGAACCCATCTTCACCAGGTGCCTTTCCATTTGGCATATCTCTTATAGCCATTTCAATTTCATTCTCTGTAAAAGATTTATCCAACTCTTGTCTATCTTCTTGATTCAACTGTGGCAAATTAATATTTTTCAAAAAATAATCTATTGCATCTTCATTTACATCTTTACACTCAGATGTATATAATTTTTTATTAAAATTACAAAATTCCTCATTAATTTCTTTTTGTCTAAAAGTAATACCCGATTCTTTTCTAATTGCTGATATAATCCTAGGTAATTGTTCTTTTTTTAACTGCCATGATAAAACTTTATGAGCTTTCTCACCCCATTCATAAAACTTATGTTTAGTTCAATTCATTAAACATTCAAATCGATATGTTTGTAATTCATTATACTTTAATTTTAAATTAGTTAACTGATTCTTTTGCATTTCAGTAGCATTTTTTTTTAAATTCTTTTTCACTAACAGTAATCTTTTTCTCTAAATCTTCAACCTCTCTAATTCTCTCTTTCTTTATTTTAGATGCATAACTAATAATTTGACCTCATAAAAAAGCTTTCATTGCGTCCCATAAAACAAAATGACTAGAAACAGAATTAGCATTATTACTAATAGAATCCTCAATTTGTTTTTTTAAATAACTAATAAATTCCGGTTTTTGTAATAACATAGTGTTAAATCTCCAACTTGGGGTTCTCTGAACATCTTGTGAACTCTGATATTCTAATAATAATAATGAATGATCTGAAACCAACCTTGCCTTATAATCCACAGATATAACCTTATCCTGCAAATGCGTTGAAATTAAAAAATAATCAATTCTTGTTAAGGAATTATGACGTGAAGAATAAAAAGAGAAATCTTTCTCTGTAGGATTAAGTCTTCGCCAAATATCAACTAAATTCAAATCTTTCATCATATTAGTCACTTATACTGCCATCTTAGATTTCTTAATTACTCTTGGATACTTGTCCAATAAAAGCTCCAATACCACATTTAAATCTCCCCCAATCATCACATTGGAATTTGTTTGTCCAAGTAATAAAGACACATCTACAATAAAACCATCTTCAACATTTGGAGCATAAACATCAAGCAAAGTCCAAGCCTCATTAAGAATTGTACAATTCAATTTTAATAATCTCCCTCCATTTTTCTCTTCATTCTGTAACTGAAATGGTAGATTCTTATGCACCAGAATTGCCACTCCTTTCGCCTTTGAATTAAATGAAGAACAAAAAACTTGTCCAACCCATTCACGTTTAAGTTTCAAATGTTCCTTATCTGTTAAATGAGTTTCCTGCAAAAAAGCCACATCAACTTTTAATTTTTTTAAGTAAGCAAGTACTTTCTTACGCTTAATAGGATTATTTAAACCCTGAACATTAAGAGAGGCAAACTTAAGTTTAGACATTACTTACAATAACACAAAAAAAGAGAAGGAGAGAAAAAAGAAAAGAAAAAAAAAGAAAAACACCCCCTTCCCTTATCCCCTCCTAAAACTACAAAAAAATTTTAAAATAATAAAAAAAAATTCACTCCTTAATCCAAAAATTGATTAAAAAAAAAGAACAGGTAGGAGGTTACAACCACCTCCTCCTGTCTCAACCGCTCAATGCGGTAACTCCCACAAAATATTGGGTGTGAGATAAATCTTCTCAAGAGAAAAATTTTTGTTTTTTTTTTAAATGAACTTTGTCACTCCGACCACCATTGCTTTCATTTCTTCTTGAAATTCGGTTCCCATCTTGCGTCTCCACTCTCCTTAGAGACCGTGGTGGACTACGTCGTTCCTGAAATTGTGTAATTGGCAGTACTTGAGCAAAGTCCATAGCTTCCTTAGGATTATCAAAAAATTTTGGCTGATAACCATCTTGAAAGATCTTCAATACTGCAGGATATCTAAATGTTGCTTTATATCCTTTTTTCCACAACACTTCTTTCACAGGATTAAATTCACGTCGTTGAGACATAACTTCTTGACTCAAATCCGGATAGAAAAAACACGATTGTTCTGAACCATCAAAGGAGATCCTCTTTGTTGTGTATTTCTTATAGCCACACGCAAAATAGTCTCTCTATCATAATAATTTAAACAATGAACCAAAACAGGTCTTGGATTTTGTCCTGGAAAAGGCTTTCTTCTCAAAGCTCTATGAGCACGTTCCAGTATTATGCCTTCCAGAAACTTATCTTGTCCTAACACTTGTGGAATCCATTCAGTGAAGAATTTTCTTGGATCTGATCCTTCCATATCTTCTGGCAAACCAACAATTTTTATATTATTCCGTCTAGATTGTTTCTCCAAATAATCAACCTTTTTCACCAAATTTTTATTCTGAATTTGTAAAATTTCAATTGTTTTATTTACATCTTGTATTTGGTCTCGTACCTCAACTATGCCTTGATCACAACCATCAAGTCTTTCACTCGTTTCAAGCTTAAAGGCTCCATAATCAACCATCTGTTGAGTATTAATAGCCACCAAAGTATTAAGCTTTGTATTAACCTGAACTAAACCCTTACCTATTTCTTTTATTGTAGATGATAACTTAGATTCAAGATTCTTAATAAACATATCTACTGGAATAGATTCAGGCACAATAGGATCTTGCTGTTTCTGTATAGCAAAAGGGTCTTCTATTTCCTTTGGTTTAACTGCTTTTCTTATAGTATGACTACATGTGGAAACCCCTGCCACAACCTCCTCAGCAGTATCTGGAGGCTGATGGCCAGGGTTATCTTTAACCCATATTATATCAAATACCTTCATTACATCGATGTCTGTTGAAGTCTTCATTACTGGAGGTGCATTTCGCAGCGCCACTGCTACATCAATTGGTAAGCGTCTTTTCGAGGTCGGGTCTTCAGCTGGCAGCGTCCCAGCTGTTCTAGCTGTCAAAGACACACTGACAGCGCTCACAGCAGGGGTTGATTCACGCGCACGCACCTGGCCAGCCCTTTGTTCCAAGGGCTGCTGGGCACCATCTTTAAAGAGCCCTGCCGACAAAGAACGGAGCTCCATTGCCGAATCTTGTACCTCTCTTCCTGGATCCATTCCACGCTGAGTCCTGGCTTTTTGTAAACAGGAAGGCTCAGATAACTTTGGAAAATGCAATTTCTTAATGATCCGTTGCCATTTTCTTTTTGCTTCTTTTCAGCAGTTGCACCATTAGTGACTAATTCAACACCTCTAACTATGTCTAAACTTTTAGAAAGTTTTAACGGGCACTTATAGACAAAACAATAACAAAGAGTCAGGAGAGGACTGGAAGGCACGACTGTTCCTTACGCCATCTTGCCACGTCCCGGATGTATTTTCAAGAATATGGAATTCATACCCAAGGTACGTTGGGGTAAATGCCCCACCCTGTCTCTTCCCCTCAGTGCTGAGGACCGTTGATCAGTCAGGTTAATTTTCCCTCGAAGGGAGTGGGTTTTTTCTGGGGTAAAGCCAATCTTATTTTTCTTATTCTTTCTCTTTTCTTACTTTTTCTTCTTTCTTCTTGTTTCATGGTGGGGGAGGGGGGGTTGGTTCCTCTTATTTTGTTCTTCTCTCTATTTCTATTCTCTTTTTCTCCCTTTGGTTCAACATGGACATTGAATTTGCATTTTTTTTTTATTTTTTATTTTTCACACTATAAACCATAGTGACCAAAATACATACAGACATTTTTTCTCTTGAAGTGTCATTTTCTCGGAGGGAGTCACGTGATGGAGTAGTGGCCGGATGGTGAACTCCAGCCCTCTCCAGAAAAGTCAGGAAAAACAAAGGAAAACACAAAGGCACAGAAATAAAAGTTACAGAAAAATGAGTATAAAGGTGGAAAGAAGATGGCGACAAAAAAAGAAAAATCGAAAGCAACGGTAAGAAGAGAGGAAGAGAAGACAAAGGAGGAAAAAGGTGAAGGCCTTACCTGTCCGAAGAGGCCCGCTGCGGAGAGAGAAACCCGCTCCCTCAGGTCGGTAAATAATGGACTACAAAAATGGCTCGCTGAGCCGAGTAAAAGTGCGCAACTGCGCATGAAAAAAACACACCGACAGGAGGGGGGGACCAGCTGGGGAGTCGATCTCCACAGCCGGCAAGTGTTCTGCACACCTGCAGCAAGAAGAGTCCACAAAAGACAATAGAAACAAGAAAGAAGAGAAGGAAAGGGCAACAAAGAAACAACAGATGGCCAACCCAGAGGAAGAAGAAGAGGAAGAGGAAGAGTACAGTGAAATAGAAGAAGAAAAGAAAGGCAAGATAAAGAAGGTACTTTCTCTTATTAAAGGATACATGGAGTCATTTAAAGAATGGCAAACACAGGAATTTAATGATTTAAGAAAAAGAATAAACAACACAGAAGAGAAAATGAATAAAATAGAGATGACTTTAACAGAAATGGGAAAGAAAATGGACAAGATGGAAGAGCGGGCAGTAGCAGCAGAAATGGAGGTAGAAGACTTAAAAAAGAAATTGGAGGAATCTAATAAAAAAACTAAAGAGACACAAGAACTACTAGCTCAAAAAATAGATACAATGGAAAATTATAACAGAAGAAATAACATAAAGATAGTGGGCCTTAAGGAAGATGAAGAAGGCAAGAATATGAGGGAGTTTATAAAAGATTGGATCCCTAAGACCCTAGGATGTCCAGAACTACAGCAAGAAATGGAAATAGAAAGGGCACATAGAGTATTGGCCTCTAAACCACAACCACAAGAAAAACCAAGATCTATTGTAGTAAAATTCCTAAGATATACTACAAGAGAAAAGGTACTGGAGAAGACAATGGAAAAAGTAAGAGACGGCAACAAACCACTGGAGTATAAAGGGCAAAAAATCTTCATTTATCCAGATATAAGTTTTGAACTCCTAAAGAAGAGAAAAGAGTTCAATACAGCAAAGGCGATTTTATGGAAGAAAGGGTATAAATTTATACTAAAGCATCCAGCGGTATTGAAAATATTTATTCCAGGACAACAAAACAGACTATTCTCGGATCCAGAAGAAGCACGAAAATTTGCAGAACAATTACAAAAATAGACTGAGGGAGGAAGACGGGTAATGAGAGTAAAAATGATCACGATTGATATGTATGTGGGTAAAGACAAAAATAGACTGAGGGATGAAGACGGGTAATGAGAGTAAAAATGATCACGATTGATATGTATGCGGGTAAAGAGGTATAAGAGTGAATAGAGACAATGTGCATACGTGAATGTATCTGTACTTAGAGGAAAATATAGATAGTATAGACAAGAATTAATAAGGGAAGGTAATGGAATAGAGAGAATAAGGAGGGAATTAAAAGAGTGACCTTTGTGACATATGAAAAGTGAAATCTTTTCTGGGGGGGCTGGGTGGGGGGAAATAGCGGTCACTGCAAAATCAGTTGACGCTTGCGAGTGGATTCGCAAATCCAAATGGAGAGGGGAGATGTGGTTGTCCGACAAGGGATAAAGGACAACTCAGGAGGGGAAGGGGAGATTGGGGATAAAGAAGATATAAATAGGAGAATAAGGAAAATGTTGGATGTTGTAGGAATGTTGTCTTATAAAGAGTTGAAAATAAGAAAACAGAAATGGAAAAGGAGGAAAGGTAATGATGGAAAAACGGAAAGAGAAGATAAACAAAATATAAAAGGGCTACGCTGAACTATATGACTTTAAATATTAATGGAATACATAACCAAATTAAAAGGAAGAAACTACTAAATTTAAATGAATAAATGGATTCCATTAGAAAAAATAACATATAGGTTAAGAAATAATATTGAAATATTCGAACAAGTATGGGAGCCTTACATTAAATACAATAGCGAAAACCTACCGGGGACAAACATTACCTAAGTTGATGGAAGGAGAAGGAAAGAAAAGAATGGACTCAGTAGAATTTCTGGTGTATTTTTGTTGAATGACAACATTGTCTGACTGGCTTAATGCAACCTAGATTGTATACCTAAAATGGATGAGAGGGGGGGGTGGGGGGGTGGCTTGGGAGGAGGGAGTGGGGGGGAGAAAAAGTCACTGTATATGTGTGAAAAAGAATTAGTGTATATCATGGCTAATGTGATTTATGGTGTGAAAAATAAAAATTTTTTTAAAAAGTGTCATTTTCTCCCCTTTTTTCCCCCTCCCTTCCCTCCCTCCCTAACCCCCCCTTCCCATTTATTTAAAGTTCAATCGATAAGATACATTAATAAATGTCACTTAATAAAAATAAACAAGAAATTATTGTCTTTTATTTTTATATACTGAGTCAGTTCATTTCATTATCTTCTCCTTCTGTCATTTTAGGTGGTGGAGGTCCGTGGTAGGATTTCTCTATTGTATTTCATGTATAGTTCCCATATTTGTTCGAATATTGTGATGTTATTTCTTAAATTATATGTTATTTTTTTTCTAATGGAATACATGTACCATTGTTGTATTCTCAAGTTGTCTTCTAATTTCCAGGTTGACATAATACATTTTTTTGCTACAGCTAGGGCTATCATAATAAATCTTTTTTTGTGCTCCATCCAAATCGAGTCCAAATTCTTTATTTCTTATATTACTTAGAAGGAAGATCTCTGGGTTTTTTTGGTATATTGCTTTTTGTGATTTTATTTAATGTCTGTTTTAGATCTTCCCAAAATTTTTTCACTTTCTCACATGTCCAAATTGCATGTATTGTTGTTCTCGTTTCCTTTTTACAGTGAAAACATCTGTCTGATACTGTTGGGTCCCATTTATTTAACTTTTGGGGTGTGATGTATAGCCTGTGTAACCAATTATATTGTATCATGCGTAACCTCATGTTTATTGTGTTTCTCATAGTTCCGGAGCATAGCTTTTCCCATGTTTCATTCTTTATCTTTATGTTTAGATCTTGTTCCCATTTTTGTTTAGGTTTACAGTTTGTTTCCTCATTCTCCTTTTCTTGCAGTTTGATGTACATGTTTGTTATAAATTTTTTAATTATCATTGTGTCTGTAATCACATATTCAAAATTGCTTCCTTCTGGTAACCTCAGACTATTTCCCAATTTGTCCTTCAAGTAGGTTTTCAGTTGATGGTATGCAAACATTGTATCGTGAGTTATATTATATGTGTCCTTCTTTTGTTCAAAAGATAATAATTTATTTCCCGAAAAACAATTTTCTATTCTTTTGATCCCTTTTCTCTCCCATTCTCTGAAGGAAAGGTTATTTATTGTGAAAGGGATTAGTTGATTTTGTGTCAATATTAATTTTGGTAGTTGATAATTTATTTTATTCCTTTTTACGTGAATCTTCTTCCAAATGTTGAACAGATGGTACAATACTGGTGAATTCCTACGTTGCACCAATTTTTCATCCCACTTATATAGTATATGTTCAGGTATCTTCTCCCCTATTTTATCTAGTTCTAATCTGGTCCAATCTGGTTTTTCCTTTGTTTGATAAAAATCTGATAGGTATCTTAATTGTGCTACTCTATAATAATTCTTAAGGTTTGGTAGTTGTAAGCCTACTTGTTTGTACCATTCTGTTAATTTATCTAGTGCTATCCTCAGTTTCCCCCCTTTCCTTAAGAATTTCCTTATTAGTTTCTTTAGCTCCTTGAAGAATTTATCTGTTAGGTGAATTGGTAATGATTGAAATAGGTATTGTATCCTTGGGAAGATGTTCATTTTAATACAGTTTATCCTTCCTATCAGTGTTAGTGGTAAGTCTTTCCAGTGCTCTAAGTCGTCTTGTAATTTTTTCATTAATGGCTGATAATTTAGTTTATATAGATGGTCGAGATTATTATTTAGTTGTATACCTAGGTATCCAATTGCTTGTTTGCCATCTAAATGGTGATTCCTTTTTAAACTTTGTGAAATCTGCATTATTCATTGGCATTGCTTCACTTTTATTTGCGTTGATCTTGTACCCCAATACTTCTCCATATTCCTTCAATTTCTTATGCAATTCTTTTATTGATATTTCTGGTTCTGTTAAGTATATTATAACGTCATCTGCAAATAGACTAATTTTATATTCCTTCTCTTTTATTTTTATCCTTCTTATTTTATTTTCTGTTCTTATAAGTTTTGCTAGTGGTTCTATAGCTAGGAGGAAGTCACGTGATGGAGTAGTGACCGGTAAGGAAATACCAGCCCTCTCCAGAAAAGTTTAAAAAAAGTAAAGAAAAACCAAAGCCACAAACACAGAAACCATAACAAATTAAAAATAAAAGTGTGGAGAAAATGGCAGCAAAGAAAGAAAAACCAAAAACAATGGGAAGAAAAGAAGAAGGAAAGACATTGGAAGAGAAAGGTGAAGGCCTTACCTTTACGAGGAGGCCCGCCGTGGAGAGAGAAGCCCGCTCCAAGAGGTCAGTGGAAACCCTGAACTCAGGACTACAAAGATGGCTCACGGAGTCAAACAAAAGTGCGCAACCACGCATGCGCGATGCACAAGACAAAAACAACACCAACGGGAGAGGGGACCAGCTGAAGAGTAAATCTCCACAGCTGAAACAGACAAGTATAACATGACAGCAAGACTCCCAGCAGGAAAACATAGAAAATAATGGGAACACGAATGAAGGGAATAAAAATAGCAAATCAGAGAAACAACAGACAACCAACCCAGAGGAAGAAGACCAACACCTTTAATAAAAATAATAAAAACAAAAATACCCAACAAAATAAAATAAACAACCCAACAAGAAAATCAGAAGAGACAGAGGTAAAGGACACAGATCCTGGAGTGGACTCAGAAGAAGAGGAGGGAGAACATCAAACTCTACACAGAGAAATGGAAGATGAAGGGAAGGGACAGTACATGGATAAAAAAAATTAAAGAATATATGGAAACATTAAAAGAATGGCTGACACAAGAATTCAGTAAAATAAAAAGAAGAATAAAAGGTACAGAAGAAAAAGTGAATAGATTAGAGATGATCATGACAGAAATAGGAAAAAGAGTAGACAAGGTGGAAGAACAAGAAACAGCCATAGAAATGGAGATTGATGACTTAAAAAAAAATTAGAAGAATCTGATTTTTAAAAATTTAAAGAAACACAGGAGCTGTTAGCTCAGAAGATAGATATAATGGAAAACTATATTAGGAGAAACAATATAAAGATAGTGGGCCTTAAGGAAGATGAAGAAGGCAAAAATATGAAAGAATTTATAAAAGAATGGATTCCCAGGGTCCAGAATTACAGGAAGGAATGGAAATAGAAAGGGCACAGAGAACATTAGCCCCTAAATCACAACCACAACAAAAACCAAGATCCATTTTTGTAAAATTCCTAAGATATACGAAAAGAGAAAATATATTGGAGAAGGCAATGAAAAAAATAAGAGAAGACAAAAAACCACTGGAATACAAAAGTCAAAAAAAAATTTCTATCCAGACATAAGTTTTGAACTCCTAAAGAAGAGGAAGGAGTTTAACGCAGCAAAATCAACCCGATGGAAAAAAGGTTATAAATTTATGTTAAAATATCCATTGGTGCTTAAAATAATTATCCCAGGGCAGCAAAGCAAACTTTTCTCAGATCCGGAAAAAGCACAAAAATTTGCAGAACACCTACAAAACAGACAGAGAGTTGAAGAGATGTAACAAGAACAAAAAAATGACAACAAACTATATATAAAAAAGAAGAATAAAGTATAAGTAAGAACTAAGAAGGGAAAGAAAGGGAAGAAAAGGAAGAGAGTGAGCTTTGTTATATATGAAGATTAAAATCTTTTCTGGGGGGCTGGGTGGGGAAGAATAACAGTCACTGCAAAATCAATTGACGCTTGCGAGTGGGTTTGCAAATCCAAATGGAGAGGGGAGATGTGGTTGCCCGACAAGGGACAAAGGGCAACTCAGAGATGGGAGGGACTATTTGGGTTAAAGGAATTTTAGATATGGGAATAGTGGAAATATTTTATGTTTTAGAAATGTTCTCTTACAGTGTTCAAAAAAAGAAAACAGAAATGGATAAGAAGGGAAGGTGGTGATGAGGAAACGGAAAGGAAAGATAAACAAAGTATGAAATGGCCATGTTGAACTATATGACTTTAAATATTAATGGAATACATAACCAAATAAAAAGGAAGAAGCTGTTAAATTTACTGAAGAAAGAAAAAATTGATATAGCATTTGTGTAAGAAACACATCTAACTGAAGTGGAACACAAGAAATTAAAGAGAGATTGCATAGGATATGTAACAGTAGCATCATATAATTCAAAAGCCAGAGGAGTAGCTATATTAATCAATAAAAATGTACCAATCAAAATAGAAGAGGAAATAATAGATCCAGCAGGGAGGTATGTAATGATAAAATGTCAGATATATTCAGAATTTTGGAATTTACTCAATGAAGAAGATCAAAAATTAATGCAAGATATCTTTTTGAAGATCGCAGATATGCAAGGGAATATACTAATAGGAGGGGATTTTAATCTTAATTTGGATTCAAACATGAATAAAACTGGAAAAAAGACGAACAGAAAGAACAAAGTAACCAAATTTATAATTAAATCAATGCAGGAAATGCAACTTTTGGATATATGGAGGAAACAACACCCAAAGGAAAAGGAATATTCATATTATTCAGGTAGACATAAAACATACTCAAGGATAGATCTAATCCTGTTATCAGCCCACATTCAAGGAAGAGTTAAGAAAATGGAATATAAAGCTAGATTGTTATCAGATCACTCACCCCTGTTATTGGCAATAGAGCTAGAGGACATCCCACCAAGAATGTACAGATGGAGATTAAACTCCATGCTACTTAAAAGACAGGATTTTAGAGAATTCATTGAGTAACAAATTAAAATGTACTTTGAAATAAATACAGAATCAGTGAAAAATAAATTTATACTATGGGACGCAATGAAAGCATTCATCAGAGGACAGATAATAAGTTATGTAACTAAGATGAAGAAGGACTACAATCGAGAAATAGAACAATTGGAAAGGGAAATAACAAATACAGAAAAAGAATTAACAATAAGGGAAGATACAACTAAAAGAAGAGAATTGACAGACAAGAAAATAAAATATGAAACACTACAAACATATAAGGTGGAGAAGAACATAATGAAGACAAAACAGAAATATTATGAACTAGGAGAAAAAACGCACAAAATACTAACGTGGCAGCTTAAGACAGAACAAACTAAAAGAACGGTATTGGCATCAAGGAAAAAGGACAAACAAATTACATATAACCCAACAGAGATCAACAAAAACTTCAGGGAATTCTACAAACAATATCAAACTGAAAATGAAGGGAAAGAAGGCAAAATAGATGAATTTCTAACTAAAATTGAACTACCGAAATTACAAACAGAGGAGCAAAATAAATTAATAAAACCATTTGAAATAGAAGAAATACAGGATATATTAAAAAAACTACTGAACAATGAAACACCGGGAGAGGTTGGACTCCCAATAGAATTCTATAAAACATTTAAAAACTTATTAATTCCTCCTCTCCTGGAAGTAATGAACCAGATTGAAAAAAAAACCACAAAACATACCAGATTCGTGCAAAACAGCAATAATTACAGTAATACCAAAGATGGAGAAAGATCCACTAACACCACATGGCATAGACAATATCTCTAATTAACACAGATTATAAGATAATAGCTAAACTATTAGCAAACAGATTGGTCTAGTAAAACTAGACCAAACTGGATTTATTAATAAAAGATGAACAACGGACAATATCTGTAAATTCATTAACTTAATCCATGCAGTACAAGGAAACAAAATCCAACAGTAGTGGTTGCTTTAGACGCAGAGAAAGCCTTTGACAGAGTAGAATGGAATTATTTATTCAAAGTACTACAAAAATTCAACCTACCAGAGAAATATATTAATTGGATTAAAACATTATATAAAGGACCATTGGTGAAAGTGACAGTAAATGTATATATATCAAAACAATTTAACTTAAGCAGATCAACAAGGCAGGGATGTCCACTATCTCCCTCACTGTTTGAATTTGCATATTTGAAGTATTATTGTAATTTTTCTTTCTTTATAATTGAATCACCTTGACTTCTCACTTTACACACGCAGATTAATATTTACTTTGTTTATATAATTGATATTGATGTTTTTCTCTTTGATTATTCTTCATTTTGACTGCATGTTGATTGAGAATTCTTAAAATAAAATATTCAAAAAACCTGTGTGGATGAACAGAGGGATCTTAGGGTTCAATCCATCCATCCCTCAAGGTCACCACGCAGGTTGATAGGATGGTTAAGAAAGCTGAATGCTGGGCTTCATTAATGGGGGATTGAGTTCAAGAGACAATAGGTCATGTTGCAACTCGACAAATCTCTGGTGAGTCCACACTTGGAATATTGGGTTCAGTTCTTGTCACCTCATTACAGGAAGGATGTGAAAGTTATGTAAGGGGACAGAGGAGATTTACTAGGATGTTACCAGGATTGGAAGACTTGATACATGAGGCAAGGTTTGCAGAGGTGGGACTTTTCTCTTTGGAGTATAGAAGGGTGAGAGGAGACAATAGAGGCCTACAAGAGACATAGATAGAGGTGGACATCCAATGCCTCTTTCCTAGGGCAGGAATAGCAAATATGTACCAAAGGATGTCCGTCTTATTCATGGATCCTTCCCACCCACCTGCCCATGACCCCCTAAACACATCCTAACCAAGGATCCATCCCACCCATACTGTTCCCACCTGCCCACATCTCTCTAAATATATTCCATACATGGATCTATCCCACCCACAGTGGTCACACCAGCCCTCTAATCCCATTCGATCCATAGATCAGTCCCATCAACACTTGTCTCTGCCCATATCCCTCAAAACCCATCCTATCTACGGATCCATCCCACCCACACTGGTCCCACCTGTCCACATCCCTCTAAATTCATGGATAAGTGCAAACGAGTTAGAGAGTCAAGAGGTCATGTAGCAGCTCTACAAATCTCTGATGAGACCACAGTTGGAGTATTGTGTTCAGTTCTGGTCACCTCATTACAGGAAGGATGTGGAAGCTATGGAGATGGTGCAGAGGAGATTTACGTTACCTGGGATTGGAGGACATTTCTCATGAGGCATGGTTAACAGAGATGGGACTTTTCTCTTTGGAGTGTAGAAGAATGTGTAATAGAGGTTTCCAAGAGACATAGGGTGAACAGCCAGCACTTTGTTCTCAGATCAGGAATAGCTAACACCAGAAGGCATCTGTACAAAGTGAAGGGAGTGAGGTTTAGGGGAGATGTCAGGGTATTTTTTTTAAATCACAGAGAGTTGTGTGGGCCTGGAATACCTTGCCAGGGGTGGTGGTGAAGGCTGGAATAATAGGGGCATTCAAAAGACTCTTAGATAAGTATGTCGACCTTCATAAATCAACATTATTGAGTTGGATGGGGTGCTCTGGTGACATTCCACAAGACATTGGTAAGGGAAAATTTTCAGTTTTGGTCATCTAACTAGAGGAAAGATTATCAATAGATAGAAAGAGTGCAGAGATGATTTACTAGGATGTTTCACAAACATCAGGAATTGAGTTACAGGGAAAGATTAAACAGGTTTGAATTTTATTCCATGGAGCATGGAAGAACAAGGGGAGATTTGATGGAGATGTACAACATTACGAAGTGATCAAGATCTCTGGACAGTTGCCATTGAAGATTGATGATTACAGAGTATGGAAGTACCACCGATGTTGGAGATGCACCATTTGGAGGATCACATTCCACTTCAGTCCTGCTGGTGTCGTCGAGGGCATGAGTATCAATAAGGGTGTCACAGGGAGTCAGGGGATGGTGATGTAGGGGGGGGGGCAGTCTGGGCTCTGAAGCCTCCTTGTCAACTCCCCCATGCCAAAGGAAACAGGGAGAGAGAAGGGGAAAGGGAGAGAGAAAGATAGAATGAGGAAGAGAGAGAGAGAGACAGAGGGGATAGAGGTAGGGGACAGAGAGAGGGGGTGAGAGGGATTAGTGAAGAGGAAAGGGAGGGAGAAGGGATGAAGAGAGAAGGGAGAGCAGGGGGAGAGAGAGGAGGGGTAGAGAGAGTGGGGTAGGGAGAGAGATGGGGGATAGAGATGGGGAGAGAGTGGGGGCAGAGAGTGGGGGGCATAGAGTGGGCGGCAGAGAGCTTGGTGCATTTGGATGCCAACCACTTCACACACAGATGGGAAGGAGCGGCTACAGTCCTCGACGAATCACTGGTGCCCTTGCAGCCACCCGCAGTCCTGCCGTGACTCTGGGGTCCTGGCCAAAGGATCATCTGGCTGTCTGCGGGACCAGAACCTGCTGTGGGGAGGGCAAGACAGAGGGAATGTATTGTCAGGTGGGTTAGAGAGAGGAGAATCTATTGGGGAGATGGCTAGGGAGGGGGTGGGGGGAAGGTGGGGGAGGAGAGGGGCGGAAAGAAGGAATTGGGGAGAGAGGATGGGAGTAGGAGGGAAAGTGGAGATTGGGAGGGGGTGGTAGCATGGGTGAGTGAGGAGAGAAGGGAGGGTGAGAGAGAGGAGAGAGGGGAGGGTAAAAGAGGGGAAAGAGAGAGGTGGAGAGGTTAGATAGGGGTGAGGAGGGAGGGAGTAAAGGGGGAGAGGAGGGTAGAGAGAGGAAGGAGAGAGGAGAGGGAGGGGAGAGAGAAGGGGACAGAGGGGGAGGGAGAGAGAGTGGGAGGGGGAGAGAGAAGAGAAGAGAGGGGGAGAGAGAGGGAGGGAGGGAGAGAGAGGGAGGGAGGGGGAGAGAGGGAGGAGGGGGGAAAGGGGGAAAGAGGGGAAAGGGTAGGAGGGAGTGGAGGGGGTGAGGGGAGGGGGAGAGAGGGGAAGGGGAGAGAGGGGAGGGGGAGAGAGGGGATGGTTGGCATTAGGAGGGAGGGGGAGGGATGGGGTGATGGGCGGAAATCATATATCAATGCTGCTCCGGGCTCGTTGGAAGACTTGGTGCATTCGGATGGCGACCGCCTCACACACAGATGGGAAAGAGCGGCTGCAGTCCTCGTCAAACCACCGGCGCCCTCGCAGCAGCCCGCAGTCCTGCCCTGAATCTAGGGAACCGGCCAAGGGATCGTCTGGCTGTCTGCGGGCCCAGAACCTGCTGTGAGGGGAAGAGAGAAGGAGGGTATAGTCAGGGGGATTAAAAAGAGGAGAGTCTATTGGAGAGATGGGTAGTGAGAGGATGGGGAGGAAAGGGAAGGCGGAGAGAGGGGTGGGCTAAGAGGGAGAAAGTGGGAAAGGGTAGTGAGGAAGGGGAGAGGGGAAGGAGAGAGAGGGGAAAGGGGAGAGAGGGGAAAGGGGAGAGAGGGGGAGAGAGGAAAGGGGAGAGAGGGAGGAGAAGGGAAATAGAGGAAGGGTAAGGGTGAGAGAGGATGCAAGAGAGGAAGGGGCGGGAAAATGAGGAGAGGAGGAGGGAGAGGGGGAGAGGAGGAGGGAGACAAGAGAAGGGGAGAGAGGAGGGGATGAGAGAAGGGGAGAGAGGAAAGTGGGAGAGAAGAGGGTGAGAGGAAGGGGGAGTGAGAGGAAGGGGGAGTGAGAGGAAGGGGGAGTGAGAGGAAGGGGGAGTGAGAGGAAGGGGGAGTGAGAGGAAGGGGGAATGAGAGGAAGGGGAAGGGAGGGGGAAGGGAGAGGAAGGGGAGAGTGGAAGGGGGAAAGAGGAAGGGGAGAGAGAACAGGGGTGAGAGAGAACAGGGGTGAGAGAGAACAGGAGTGATAAAGAACAAGGGTGAGAGAGCTGGGAGGGGGAAGGGGGAGAGTGGAGGGGTTGGGGAGAGAGGAAGGGGTGAGAGCAGGGAGAACAGGGGTGAGAGAGTGGGGAGAGAGAAGAGGGAGAGAGGAGGGGGGATAAAGGAAGGAGTGAGGGGGAGAGAGGAGGAGAAGGGAGGAGGGGAGAGGAAGGGGTGAGGAGGGGCGAGGAGGGGAGAGGAAGGGGTAGAGGAAGGGGTAGAGGAAGGGGTAGAGAGGAAGGGGTAGAGAGGAGGGGGTGAGACCAGGGAGGAGAGAGCAGGGGTGAGAGGGAGCATGGAGAGAGGAAGGAGGAGGGAAGGGGAGAGAGGGAGGGGAAGGGGAGTGGAGGGGGTTGCGATAAATGGGAGAGAGTAGGGGGAGAGAGGAGTGGGGATAAAGGAAAAGGAGTGAGGGGGAAAGAGGAGGGGAGGGTAGGAGAGGGGAAGGGGAGGAGGGGGGTAGAGAAGAGGGGGTAGAGCAAGGGGTAGAGAGGAGGGGCAGAGATGAGGGGGAGAGAGGAAGGGGAGAAGGGGGTAGAGGAGGGTGGAGAGAGGAGGAAGAGAGTGGAGGGTATGGAGTGGAGGGGATGGTGTAGAGAGTGGAGGGGAAAGAGTGGAAGGGAGTGGAGGGGGAGAAAGTGGAGGGGGAGAAAGTGGAGAGGGGAGAAATGGATGGGTGAGAGGGAGGAGAGAATGGGGAGGCAAGAGAAGGGAGGGGGAGTGAGGGAGAGGAGGAGGTGGGCGAGGAGGAGAGAGGATGTGGCGAGAGTAGGGAGATAGATGGAGATAGGGGAGAGGAGTGGCAGTGAGGCGGGCATAGGGGAGAGGAGGTTGGAGCGGTGGGGGAGAGAGTGGAGAGACGGGGAGAGGTGTGAGTTGATTGGGTGAAGGGGAGAGGGGTGGGCGGTGAGGGAGTGGGGAAGGGGTAGAAGAGAGGGGGGATGGAGAGAGAGAGATAGGGGAGAAAGAGGGGGAGAGGGAGTGGAGAGAGGGGCAGTAGAAGAGGGGGATGGGGTGGTGGGACGGTGGGTGAGAGAAGGCAGAGAGGGGGAGAAAGTGCAGTAAATTAAGAGAGAGGGAGGGAGTGAAAACAGCAGAGAGGGAGAGAGGACAGTAGAGAGAGCGGGAGACAGACAAGAGGGTACACCAGAGGGCCTTTCTCTGTCCACCCACCCCAACTCACACTGAGCTGTCAATGACTGGGGTTCCATCCATCCAGACCCAAGTCCCCTCTGTCAGCAAGTCCGTCAGTCCGATCCACCGGGGTAAACCCCCACTGTGGTTCGCCAGGAACATCTGTGGGAGGGGAGGAAGAGAGGGTCAGGGAGTGTCAGTTGACCTCAAAGCCCCTCTGTCCTTCTACCCTGAGGTCTCAATGCCGGATTAATTTCGTTGCAAAATATGGGCCTGCATTTTCAAGCGCTCATTGTTAAAAGTTATCATTTCTCATTCAGTGATTTTGCACTTGCTCCATGACTGTAGTATGATACTCCTCAATTTTTTGGATGACCTTTAATCGTGGTTATTATTTTAATACATTAATTAATGTGAGTGTGGCATCCATGTGATACATATACAACACATACATACGAAGGGATTTGAATATGAGTGACAGCCGCTCCATAAAGATGGAAATGAAAATGTGCCGCAGCTGAACAGTGAAAACACGTTAAAGTTTGCATTTTTATGATGCCCAGACATTACTGATACATTACAGATTTATTTGTATTAAACCATCGGTTACCAAGTCTGAACTGGGGCCAGAGAGAGAGAAACCTGGGTGTAACGTGACTGCACTCAGAGTCTTGTGAGGAGCAAATGCACAGTTTTAATAGCTTACGGTCAATTCACCTCAGGTGAATCTGAGGTAAGCCGGGAAAACCAAGGTTTATATTGGTTAGGTGAGGGTGGAGCCCACCATCTGAGCAATACTTAGACAGTGAATTCCAGTTCACAGCATTCACCCCTTCCTTCAGAATAGAGCCTGTGGGTGAAAAACAGAGACCATTCATTCAAAAATGACAATACTTTACAAATATTTACGTTAAGTCTGTCAGGGAGTCTGGAGCACTGCAGTACTGGAGGACTTTGGGCTTCCTGGATACCCTGTGGTACAGGGTCAGTGGGTCTTGACGTCAGATCATGGGGTGGATTGGTCCACTTTCCGAGCAGTGTCCTCCGGGACCCTGAGTGGGGTACTTGGCAGTTCCTGACTCTCTTGAAGTATCGGACTCTCAGTTCCGGTGGGTGCCAGGTCTTTGCTCGAGATGGCATCCTCTCTGTCATCAGGGTATGCCATGTGGGTATACATTGGGTTAGCCTGCAGCAGGTGCACCCTCTTGATCAGGGGGTTTTGCTTCTCCTCACATGCTTTCTTAGCAGGACTGGCCCTGGTGCCATTAACCAAGCCAAGACAGTAGTCCCAGATGTGGATTTCCTCTGGAATGTAAACATGAGCTTGTGAGGAGTTAAGATGGTCACTGTGCAGAGGAGTGGAGCGCCGTGTGTAGGACTTTATGCCAGTGTGAGTTTGGAAGGACTTTGGAATGGAGAACCAATTTCAATGCCTGCCATACAGTCACGTTCTCTTTTTCAACTTGTCCGTTCCCCCAGGGATTGTAGTTGGTCGTCCTGCTTGAGGCGATGCCCCTTATGAGCAGAAACTGGTGTAGCTCTTCACTCATAAATTATGATGCTATGGATGTAGCTGTGATACCTGAACAGGGTGAAAATAGAGTGGTCATGTCTGGGCAGGAGATGGCAAATGCAAAAAATGAATACTCATTAATGATACTAAGAATGTACACGTTTCCATTGGCAGAAGGGAGGGGACCTTTGAAATCGATATTGAATCATTCGAAGGGGCGGGATTCATTTATCAGGTGCGCTTTATTGGGACTGTAGAAGTGTGGTTTGCACTCCGCACAGATCTGGCAATTTCCCTGATGTCTTCTGCCTGGTTGTTTGCCTTGACGAAATGAGCCATGAGAGTGATGCCCAGGTGGCAAAGCTCATTGTGCAAAGGCACAGCTTCCTCGTAACAAGACATCTGGAGACTCATTGAGAGTACCTGGCCTTTATGCTGTATCATAATTATAGGTGGAGAGTTCGATCCTTCACCCAGCGATCTTATTTTATTTTGCCGTTTTTAAACATAAATGCCACCGATTGCTGGTCGGTGAGCAGTGTAAATTTTGTGCCGGCCAGATAATGCCTCCAGTGCCTGATGGGCTCTACAACGGCTTGAGCCTCTTTCTCCACAGATGGGTTCCAAAGCTCATGGCCTTGCAGGGAGTGGGGAAAAAAAGCCTGCCTGCCTGGTTAAAGGTAGCAGCCAGAGCCCTGTCAGAGGCATCGCTTTCCACCTGGAAGGGCGCATTATCATCCACCACATGCATGGTGGCCTTTGCGATGTAGCTCCAAACATAGCCAAAAGTCACCTGGGCTTTGGCCAACAATGGGAAAGAGGTGGACTTATAGAGGGCGAACTTTATCTGGCGTAAGTGAGGGACCCACTGGGCATAGTAGGAGTACAAGCCCAGGCACCTCCTTAAGGCTTTCATGGTCTAACAGGAGGCACATTCGATCAGAGACAGGGCTAATAATGCCATTCTCCACCACACAGCCCAGGATCAACAGACGTTTCATCCGGAACACGCACTTACTGGAGTTGTATGTGAGGTTCAGGGCTTTGGCCACGTGGAGAAACCTCTGGAGATTGGCATTAATGTCTACCAGAGAGTGTCCACAAATGGTGACATTGTCACGATAAGGGAAGGTGGCCTTCAACCCAATTTCATTGACCATTTTGTCCATCTGTCTCTGGAAGACTGAGACCCCATTAGTGATGCCAAAAGGGACCCTCTAGAACTGATAGAGCTGTCCGTCTGCCTCAAATGCTGTGTAGAGGCAGTCCTCGGAATGGATCGGTAACTGATGGCATGCAGCTTTCAGGTCAATGGTCGAATAGACCTGATACTGCAATTTTGCTTCCCATGCCCAAAATTCGAGGAGGGGGTATGCGTCCAGGAATGTGTAACAATCCATTGTTTGGCTGTGGTCAATCACTAGCCTGGACTTTTCTTCCCCTTTCATGACTACCACCATGACACTTCATGGACTGTTGCTGGGTTCAATTATGTTTTCTTTGAGCAGCCGTTGTGTCTCGGTTCTAATGAATTCCCGAAACCCCGGACAGTATCACCTGCTCTTAGCGGCTGTTGGCTTGCAATCAGGAGTCAGATTCGGAAACAGTTGGGGGGCATCAATATTTAGGGTGGAAAGACTGCATGTGACTTTTGTGACCCTCCGTTCCGCACAGTGATTGGGGGAAGTGGTCACACTTTTAAGGTGACACAGGAAGTCCAGGCCCAGTAACACAGGAGCACACAAATCCTTCAGTACATACAATCAGAACTTATGCAATCCTCCCCCACCATCCCTTTCCAGTTAGATGTACTATATAATAGCCCTGCAGCGGTTGCAGGGGAAAATTGGTTGGTTGGGGTTGGGTGTTGAGTTTTTCCTCCTTTGTCTCTTGTCAGTGAGGTGAGCTCTGCGGTCTTCTTCAAAGGAGGTTGCTGCCCGCCGAACTGTGAGGCGCTAAGATGCACGGTTTGAGGCGATATCAGCCCACTGGCGGTGGTCAATGTGGCAGGCACCAAGAGATTTCTTTAGGCAGTCCTTGTACCTCTTCTTTGGTGCACCTCTGTCACGGTGGCCAGTGGAGGGCTTGCCATATAACATGATATTGGGAAGGCAATGGTCCTCCATTATGGAGATATGACCTACCCAGCGCAGTTGGATCTTCAGCAGCGTGGATTCGATGCTGTCGGCCTCTGCCATCTCGAGTACTTCAATGTTAGGGATGAAGTCGTTCCAATGAATGTTGAGGATGGAGCGGAGACAACGCTGGTGGAAGTGTTCTAGGAGCCGTAGGTGATGCCGGTAGAGGACCCATGATTCGGAGCCGAACAGGAGTGTGGGTATGACAACGGCTCTGTACTGCAACCAATTTTCCCCTGCAACCGCTGCAACCGTGTCTGCCTGTCCGCATCGGACTTGTCAGCCACAAACGAGCCTGCAGCTGACGTGGACATTTTACCCCTCCATAAATCTTCATCCGTGAAGCCAAGCCAAAGAAAGAAAGAACAATAGCCCTGGATCATTGCAGGTGCACAACGAGGAAAATGCAATAGTCCATCGAGTACACTCTTAAGTTGTACTGCAGACAGTCACAGAGTTTACACAGCTCTCTGTGGAGCCAGTGTCTACTAAGCAATTAGTCAAATGTCCATTTGCCCTTGCTCTGGACACCCCGTTGTTCCCCATGCTGTTGCCAACTCTCTCTTCTTAGGCCACAGGCAGTCAAGATGGCATCCTCCCATGAGACGTGGCAGGATGGCTGCCCTCCATCTTGATCTGATGACTAGGTGGTGCCAACCTCGAGGCGTGACAATATGACCACCATGGTCTTCTGTGATTCCTTATGTCCAGTGCCGGTTCCTGCCATGAGGAGCAGCAAGACACAGGGGGTGAGCAGCATGGAGACTTGGGTCTCAGGAATGGGTCAATCTATGATTCGGGGGTTGCACACGGGGTCACCCTCTTTGGGTTCCCTTTAGCCCAACAGACCACCCACAGCCCTCACTTATCGCATACTGAGCACACGGTGTTCTTCGTGAGGCATCAGGTGCTGTGCCTGTCCACAGAAGTAGCTTCCCCAGTTGCACGTGGCCGCAGTGGTCGGCATTAGGGTTGTGGGGGTCACAGGTGCCCCAATGACCTGGTCCTCTGAAAAAGCGCCACTTTTGTCCGTGAGGTCATCAGCTCCCAGGTGGGCCTGTTCTAACATTTTTGCCAGCTCCAGGGTGTTGGCCATGTCTTTCTTCCCTGACTTTAGCAGTCGCTGCTTCACGAACCTTGACCTCACTCCTGCCACGGGGGTGAACCAGATTTGTTTCTCCTCTATCACCCAGGCTGTGGCCACTCATAGTGGCATTTTCTGGTCAGGGCCCACAGTTCGAGACCATAGTCATCCAGCGACTCACCCGGACGCTGCCGACATTGAGAGAGTTGGTGCCTCACCAGCTCGTCTTTCTAGGGCCTCATATAGTGGACCTTCAAGCCTTCTATGGCCGACTCATAGGTAACACAGTCTCTGATGACAAAGAACCCTCTGGGACCAATTCGAGAGAGAAGTGCTGATCTCCGGAGACTATTGGAGTTGAAGACGTCTTGTGTTGCTGTCAGGCAAGACTGGAAGCACTTCAACCAGTAGGCGAATTCCTTCGGGGCCTCCAGGTCAACCTGGAGCGTGCCTGAGTTCAAATGGGCTTCAAAGTTAAGCTATTAAAATTGTAAAGTGACTGATTGCACTCAGAGACAAGTGAGGAGTTCAAATATGCTTTTAATAGCTTCCAGTCAATGGTCAGTTGACAAAATAGCACTCAAGTGAATCTGAGGTAAGGCGGGGAAACCAGGGTTTATAATAGGGTAGGTGAGGGTGGAGCTGGGGAGGAACCAGCCATCTGAACAATATATATTCACTGCTCTGGGGCTGCCAGATCACATTCCAGGCAAATCAATTAAAGCTATCTGAATTAACTACTTCAGCCATTTGACCAACAAGCAGCCAAGCTTACAAATGCATAATATTTTTAAAACATAGCAGTGCTGACTGATTGCCAATAGAGTCAAACGATCTGTCAATAGGCAGCCAATTCATAAAATGCTTCCCACGTAAATTCAGCTGTCCAGGTTTCACAACCTGTCAAATGCGATTTGAATTGTCAAAAGGCTGTAGAACGCACCCAGTGACTCTAACGATGCCAGCCCATTCCCGACTTAATATTTTTCTGCCCAGAAGTTTCGCTCTCCATTATTAACTTTAATGGTTTAAAATGATGGTGAAACTATCCATGCTCATATGATCTTTCTTTGGCTTGGCTTCGCGGACGAAGATTTATGGAGGGGGTAAAAAGTCCACGTCAGCTGCAGGCTCGTTTGTGGCTGACAAGTCCGATGCGGGACAGGCAGACACGATTGCAGCGGTTGCAGGGGAAAATTGGTTGGTTGGGGTTGGGTGTTGGGTTTTTTCTCCTTTGCCTTTTGTCAGTGAGGTGGGCTCTGCGGTCTTCTTCAAAGGAGGTTGCTGCCCGCCAAACTGTGAGGCGCCAAGATGCACGGTTTGAGGCGTTATCAGCCCACTGGCGGTGGTCAATGTGGCAGGCACCAAGAGATTTCTTTAGGCAGTCCTTGTACCTTTTCTTTGGTGCACCTCTGTCACAGTGGCCAGTGGAGAGCTTGCCATATAACACGATCTTGGGAAGGCGATGGTCCTCCATTCTGGAGACGTGACCCATCCAGCGCAGCTGGATCTTCAGCAGCGTGGACTCGATGCTGTCGACCTCTGCCATCTCGAGTACTTCGACGTTAGGGATGTAAGCGCTCCAATGGATGTTGAGGATGGAGTGGAGACAACGCTGGTGGAAGCATTCTAGGAGCCGTAGGTGGTGCCGGTAGAGGACCCATGATTCGGAGCCGAACAGGAGTGTGGGTATGACAACGGCTCTGTATACGCTTATCTTTGTGAGGTTTTTCAGTTGGTTGTTTTTCCAGACTCTTTTGTGTAGTCTTCCAAAGGCGCTATTTGCCTTGGCGAGTCTGTTGTCTATCTCATTGTCGATCCTTGCATCTGATGAAATGGTGCAGCCGAGATAGGTAAACTGGTTGACCGTTTTGAGTTTTGTGTGCCCGATGGAGATGTGGGGGGGCTGGTAGTCATGGTGGGGAGCTGGCTGATGGAGGACCTCAGTTTTCTTCAAGCTGACTTCCAGGCCAAACATTTTGGCAGTTTCCGCAAAGCAGGACATCAAGCGCTGAAGAGCTGGCTCTGAATGGGCAACTAAAGCGGCATCGCCTGCAAAGAGTAGTTCACGGACAAGTGTCTCTTGTGTCTTGGTGTGAGCTTGCAGGCGCCTCAGATTGAAGAGACTGCCATCCGTGCGGTACCGTGCGGAAGCTCATATGATAATTGAAGACTAAATATCAAGCAAGGATAAAACAGATGTCTGTGTATATTGGGAGCAATTCTTCCAGACTACTGTTAATTATGATTTTTACATGTGAATTGACGTCAAATCATTTCTCTGTCTTTAGAAGGGAGATATGCAAGATGTAAAACATAAGACTGTAACAATCAATTCAGAGATGTCTATCAAATTTGTATGCAAGAATAAGGAGTTAAACAAGCACTTACCTGTGTGAAGTTTGAAGATTATTATTCAGGAGGTGGTGAGTCAGCGTGGGATCCCGTCCACGCATTCGCAGCATTACAGTCCAGTAGAGAGAAGCCACTGAACTTAAATGCACTAAATTAAATGAACCAACCAATACATGAACCTAAGACTGAGCATCTTTATCCATTATCAAGAAAAAAAGAGGGGAGGGAGAGGTGGGCACGTTGACTCACCAACTCCCAGGTAAGCGCTTGTTTAATTCCTCATTATTCTTCACAATGTATGTTGGTTCACCAACGTGAGAGTTTGTAGCTCAGTGACATCTCCTTCGGGTGGTCTGACAGACCATAATCAGTTCAATGAGTCCACTTCCTGCAGTCTTGTTCAATCTGCCGCATGTAGGATGGAAGCCATGAAACTCTGCCCCTTTGAGTTTAATGGTTTGTTTTAGAACCTATTAAAGGTTCTCTCATTACTCCATCCCACCTGGCGAATGATACCCCATATAGGGACCTCAGCCCTTTTGGCTGCCAAGGTTGCTGCCGCTCTAGTTGAATGGGACCCAAACTGAGAAATATCCACTCCAGCCACTCTCATGACCTCCTGCAGCAATCTGGTTTCCGTCTGCCAGAAACTGCTGATGGGTTTCTTATAGCATATAAAGAGGTATTTTTCATTTCGTCTAATATGTTTTGTACATACAACATATCTTTGTAAACAATCTAACACACATAATCCTTCATCTTCCCCATATGCATATAATGAGAATTCTGCCCCAATTCTCCTTTGTCTGTTATGTTTCAAAATGTCTGTAACTTGAATGCTTACACAGTCCTCCTCCCAACGCATATCATCCATGTGAATGTGAGACAAAGTTTGTACTCTCTGGGCCGATGTTAAGGCCACCAGCTTCATCAGCTTATGGGACAGGCTACATAAATCCAACTGGAAGTTGGTGACAGTAGCCTTAGATAGTCCAAAACAATCTTTACATTCCAAATATCCTTCTATCGGGGTACCGGAGGACACAAGTGGAATACTCCTTTCATAAACCTTTTGATCAGTGAGAGGTTCATCATCTAATGCTCAGAGACCTGGAGATTCACTGTGCTGTAGCTGGCCCCCTGCACATAGAACATATCAATTAGAAAACTCAGTACACCACCAATAGAGGCTGACTGTTCATTCAGTCTGATTTTGGCACAGTACTTTTTCCATTTCCCCACATAGAAGGCATACAATTTTTGAGTAGATTTTCTCCAAGATGCCCGCAGGATGTCCAGAGTTCTTGGCTGCAGAGTGTTTATGTCGATCCTTGCTCTGCAATCCTGCAACCTAACAGACTTAAGTGAGACAATGGATGAGATATCTTTGACACTGGGAGATTAGCAGACCCCTGCTTTTCGTGAATATCAGCAGAGTCCCCACTATAAGCCTATGGAGTATGGGGAACCAACATTGGAAAAGCCAATTAGGCACTACCAGCAATCCGGAGGCACCATCTTCCTGTATTTATTCAGGCATTTCACCACCAAGGTGAACGGGGAAATACATAAAAGTTAAATTTTGACCAGTCTAGGGTAAAGGGATCAATGGCCTCTGCTTGGGGATCCGGCAGCCAGGACACAAACCTTGGAACCTGGGCATTAAGCCTGGATGCAAACAAATCGATCTCCGGCATGCTCAAGGTGTCTGCTAGCAGTTTAAAATATTTCTTACCCAGTCCACTTAGTTCTATCATTGAATTTCCTGGACATCAGCTCTACCTGTACATTGATCTGCCCCGGCAGGTAGGTGGCTGTAACCCCAATGCTCCTCTGAATATACTGGTGCAAAGTCTCAATGGCTAACAGGAAGAAGATTTAAGGCCTCCCATATTATTGAAGTAGACCACAGCTGAAGTGTTATCCAACCTCAGCAGTACATGAATGTCAGCTTCCCTCACACAAAAAGACTTTAGTGCTAGAAACCCCACTACCATTTCCAAATAATTGATGCCTGATTTAGAGGACTCACTGAGTTCTATGTCCATTCATCTGCCTCCAGAAGAGATCTTTAGATTTGTGGTTCCCCAGCCTTCACCACTGACATCTGACCTGACCTCCACGTCCACCTTTCTGAGCTCGATCCTCACGTCAGCCTGCAAGATATGGTCGATCCACCATATCAGGTTGAATCTGGCCTCATTAGTTAACCTCATGGGCCTGTCAAAGTGTCCCCTGGCTGCCTTTAAGAGCAGATATTTTGTCCCTTTCCAGGAACCTATAATGTAGCAGGCCATGTTGTACTGCCAGGAAATCCACCACCAGTTTCCCAATCAACCTGCCCACTTTTCTTATGGAGGAATGACACTCTGTCATGAGCCCTCTGCAGGCAGTCCTGATCTCTGCCACTTTATCCTCTGGCAGTGCAAGTCTTGTTTTCTGTATCAATAATGAAGCCGATAAATTTTAACCACTTTGTAGGCACCAACTCTGATTTCTCGGGATGTATGAGAAACCCCACATGGCTTAATAATCTCAAGGGGGCTGCTACTGCCCTTTTTGTTTCCTCAAATGATCTGCCCACAATAAGAGTATTGTCTAGGTAATCTATTACCATGTGCCCCTCTTTCCTGAGCTTGGCAAACACCAGCTTCAGTAACTTGGTAAATGCCCTGGGCACCGAGCTCAGCCCATTTGGCAAAGCCTTATACTGCCATAGCTCTCCCTTCCAGGAAAATGTTAAGAACTTCCTGTGGTGTGGGCAGATCGTAACCGAATAATATGTATCTTTCAAATCTATCGAAGCCATGTAATAGCCCTTACTTAAAGCAGGCAACACAGAATATATGTAATCCATTTTAAAGTGCCTGTACAAGACATTCATTAAGATTTGAGAGATGCAATATCACTCTAGTGCCACCACTTCTTTTGTGTCGTGAGAAGATGTTTGATACGAACTCATGTTTTTTATGGCTACAACGTTCAATAATGTTTTTCCTTTTTAACACCATGATCTCGGCATGTACAGCCTCTATCAGTTGCGGTCTGTAAAAAGACCCTTCCTCTGTATCGGAGGGGATTTCTGTGGGTCAAATTTGATTTTATACCCCTTCACTGTCTGCCAAATAGAAGCATCAGTGGTAATATTACACCATCTATCATAGAATAATATTAATCAACTGCTAACCGTTAAAGCCTTGTAATTATCGAGTACTTAATTGTAAATGCGTTCACTTCCTCGACCCGCTTAGTCTGTGGGCTGGTGCATTTTGGGCCCACCTCCACAAAGCACTTTGAGTGCGAAAATTCTACTGCCGCTGTCTCCACAGAGGGCAAAAAGTCCTGGCTGTAGCCGCTTGGAACGGCAATCTGCCTCAGATAACCCACTTAAATTCCCCGCATACCTAAACATTACAGGTTCTCTTGCCTGTGCTCTCGAACCTCTGACCATGCCAGCCGCTGCCTTCTGCTGCTCATTCAAATATTTCAATTGTTTGCTGAGATCATCACCAAATAGAAATTCCATTACAGGGTTAGGTGGCCTTCACAAATGAGCATTGTGTATTTAGATCGGGCTTGATCAGCTTCTTCCTGAAGGCATTCAGTTCATAGTTTGCAAGGGATAACAGCCCTAGAGCGTCTTGTTGAGTCTCCAAAAATACCTGTGAGAGCAATTTTGCGAATGCAGATACCTTTAGCCAATGACCCCTGTAGCCTTTGTAATTTGATGTCTTTTGCCCTTGTGGGGACCTTCAAATTGTCCCATATCACAGGGCTTATGTTAGGCACGTTCTACAGAGAGCAGTTAACAGGGAGGGGGTACTTCTTGATGGATTCTCCTGAAAAACTTTCAACACCATTTAAGTTATTGACCCCACAATATCATCTTCTAGTAGCTGGCCCATACCCTTCTGTACTGCAAAATGGTATATTCCCCTCCTGACTGGCCTGAGCAGTGTATGGGGATTTGGGTGGCTTGGCCTTCATTACCGGCCCTTCATGATCTTCCCATGTATAATCATTAATGTCCTTCCCCTGCTCTGATGGTGTAGAAAACCTGGTCACCATGGCCGTCACCATTTCTTCCAATTTGTCCAGATGACTGACAATTTCGTCGTTAGTCGAGGCCTTTGCTCTCTGGCAGGTCTTGCTCTCAGCCCCCGATTGTGCGGGTGCCTGTCATGCTGAGACCATGACCTTCTTCAGGCTTTTTCTGATTATTCTCACCTGTCGAGTGGACAGCTTCGCTACACAACATGTTAAGTTTGGCTCAGGTCCTACCTGCTCTTGTGCGGGGTACTCCCCCTCAATTCCACTCTATATACTGAGGTTCAATCATTTCATGCAGGGGCATAACGGTATCACTGATTCCATGAAGCCAGGTCGGTGTACCCAGACTCGGACCCTACCTTCAGCGAAGGTAGATCTGTAACCTGATCCCACCCCCAATGGAGGTAGATCGACCATGTTGCTCCTCAGCTGGGTCACTGCACCCCAGCAGGCCCACTGGACTTTTGGCGCTAACGAACCCTTTCTCCTCGGGCTCTTGCCGCTCTGCCTCTGCCCCAGACCCTCATCAGGACCTGGGAACTGCCTGACAGTTGTCCTGGCCCTTTTCCGCTACACTTTCTCCTCCGGAGGGCTACATCGGGGCCTCCCCTCATCGGGATCCAGGAACCTCCCACCGGCAGTCCCGGAATTTTTGCCGCTTCCCTCCTTCTCCGAAGGGCTTGTTCGGGGCTTTGATTCCATTTTGTGGATCGCTCCCCTGCGATTTCCCTCAGGGCTCTGCTCCTGCAGGCCTTACTATTTTGGGATCGCTCTACTGAGATTCCTCACTCATTCCATGCTTTTCCTCCTGCACCAAAAACGCATGCTGCTCCTCGCAAGTCAACTGATGTAATGGCTGCGCATGCGCGGATGGGATCTCAGGTTGGCGAACCAATGTACATTGCGAAGAATAATATGCCTTAAATATTGTGCCTGCCCACTGTACCTTAAAATGAGGTTAATTAGTATTAGATAGGTGACTCTGTCTACCTAGCCTTAATCTACTTGTTCCCGCTGGAATGACTCAAATAAAATTTGTGTTTTGTATTTTGTGGTTCTGCTGTGTACCCTCACAGGCAGTACAATTATTACACACATCTCAGGCTCTCAGTCAGTTGGCTGGTTTGTTTACATATCAGGTGAGCTGCATGCTGCAAGATACATAATCATTATGAGTGTCATTAATAACGATACAAATAAATAATTTCATTCAAATTTAACTTTACTGTGTTAGTTAAGTATATGTCTAGACTGATGAGTGTTATGTAAAAGTGTGGTGTGATGTGATAGAGTGGTGTGGATGTGGTTAGTGATGAGAAGATGTGGTGGATGTTTCAAGTTGGAAATCGATATTGTGTACATAATGTGCACAGTTTTAATGACGCATCTGTGAGCAGTTAAACAACAATTTGGTTTTATAGCTTGGAATGGCAATTTTAATCGATTTATGCTGGTTTCATTGCAGATGTGTACCAAAGTGATTGTTTCAGGTTTGTTTTTGAAATTGATAGCTTTGGAAAACATTGATTTCATCCATTGTCCACTCCAAGAATTGTTTCTCCAGAAAATGCTTTTTGTGCCAGGAGCTTTCCCTTTGCTCCAAAGTTAGCACAGTTATCACGGTAGATGCTGAAAGCTTTAGTTTAAGGAGATTTAGAGTCAGGAATGGCATGGATCACAATGTGTCCTCAAATGTTGCAAGTCATAGTGTTGTAGAGCTCAGAGCTGGGGCATCCAGCTCAGTGCATCTGCATCTGCATCTGCACCAACCTGACTGTACATCTACATTAATCTCATTTGCCTGCAGTAGGTTCATACCTTTCTCTGCCTTGCCTGCCTGAATGTCTCCTAAACAGTGATTGTACCCGATTCCTCCACTAGCACTGCTGCCAGGGAGTTCCTGATATTCACCATCCTCGGTGTAAGAAAAACTCCCCCCACCACCCCCCCCCCCCACCATTTTCCCAGCACCTTCAATGGTTTGCTGCTCATCTTGCTTTTAATACCTCTACCATGGAAAAAAATATTCTATCTACGCCCTCTATACCTCTTATAATGTTAGATACTGTGACAGAGTATATAGAAATATTTTTGGGAGATAAATTAGGAAAGGTTAGAATAAGTTACATAGAAACACTTTAAAACAGATCTTATTTGAAATACTGGAGACTCCAGAGTGACGTTACAGAAACGTTGAAGAATGCCTATGGAGGCTTCACAAGTAGGTGTTAATTGAACTGATGTTGTGGAATGAATGGTCTATTGTCTTTAAATCAACAGCAGAGACATAGTGGCTTTGGCTTTTCACACCATTTTTTAGAAGTTTTGAAGAGTGCTCAGAGAGAGGTCACTGATTGGTTCTTGTTTACCTAAAAGCAACAGATGAAGCAGAAAACTGATTCCTATTGTTTGCTGGGGAAGGTCATGTGGTTTTGCAAGCAAAGGGAGAGTCAAGCAAGCTGTCTCAGTCTGTGTGTGTGTGAGAGAGAGAAAGCAGTCTCTGACTGGGTGCAAAGCAGCAGAAGCTTGCTGGAACTGAAACAGAAGCTCCAGAGTGGAAGATGGCTAAAGGACTGGCTGCCTAATGTTTTGCTTGGAATAAGTGTAAGGAACTCTGTGGTGACCTGAAAGAAAGAGGTTATCATCTGGAGAACCCTGATGTTTCATTAGCAAGACACTGAGGTGACTAATGGAAATACATGTTAAATTCTGTGCACAGTATAAGGATTGCCTGCAACCAGTGAACTTGGAGGAATGAGAAGTGAGATTGGACTGTGAACCAAAGAACTTTTCTGAATTATGCACACATTATATACACGTGTGCTTAGAGTTAGAAGAGAGTTAGGTTAAGTAAGTTTATAATAGATAAGTTGAAGTTTGTTCCTATTTTTATGTTTAAAGATAATTAAAAGCAACTTTTGTTTAAGTAACCATTTGTTGTGGTGAATATTTATTGCTGCTAGGTTTCAGGGTCCTTTGGACTTGAAACAATACTAAATAGGTCATCCCTCAACCTCCTTGCTCCAGGGAAAACAAACCCAGCCAATCCAATTCATCCCCTAAACTGTTAACTTGAACCAGGCAACAGCCCGATAATATAACGCGGGCACTTTTACTTTAATTGATTCAATATATTTTGGATGAGTCACATTTTAATTATCTCACTTGTTATGAAGCAGCTAAAAACTGGATAATTCCCTCAAGGGAAAACAATTTATCTGCCTGCTATCTGATAAATTGAAAACACACCCTCTCATTCTGCCATTCCGAAAAAACAATAGCATGTTGTTTGTTACACTGCCATGTTTAGAATAGACCATGGCAGACTTTTTCTGAGTCCCCAAAAAACCAGAGGACCTATGCCCTCAAGTCACCCACATAAGTTTGTATCCATTCATAAAATGTGTGAGGCTGCATTTGCAATAATGTATCACTTTGAGTTCATCTCTCTCCTCTGAAATTAGCTTCCCCTGGCATTTGGTGTCCTACTTGTCCCTTTTGCACTCTCTTTAAAAATAACTGGATGTTTTAATATATGTGTATTTTTTTAATTTAGGCCACTTTATAACATATGCTACAGTCCCTGCACTAGTTTAATACAGGCCTGTGAGGTCTATCGGTTCTATGACACTCTCCATCATTCAGTGTGTCAGTCCCTGTACCCCTAGGTCTCTCTGTTCTACCACACTCCCAACCATTCACCGTGTTGGTCCCCAGACCCCATGGTTCATTGTGTTGGTCCCTGTACACCAAGGTACTCAGTTCTACAACACTTCCCACAGATCACCATGTCAGTCTCCACCCCCTGAGGTCTCTCCACCATTGGGGGCGTGGTGTGATGGTGTGAGTGGAAAAGCACCTCCCCTGGAAGAATTAATTAATAACTAAACAAAAAAAGTTTTTCAAAATATTTTCAGTGGCTAAAAACTATTTGAAGTCTTGCCCGCAAAGTTTGACTATGGCTGCAAGAAAGGAAAATCCTCCACAACTAGAAAATTAGTTCTAAAAGAAGTCACAAAATTTGAAAAAATTGGGCCTACCTCAACAATGCAGCCTCGGGCTGGATTTTATCCTCCTCCACAGGTGACAAGACCGATGGTAGTAAGAGTTCACGTGACCCCGGCGCCATCTCTATGGGGAGCCAAAGAAGATGGCGCCGGTGTCCCAAAAAAAAAGGCTCTGGAACTACAAAGTTTACAAGAACAAGAGGGCATACATAAACTTTTGCACATGCGCAGAATGGTTCGACTGGAATTACAGTGGGAGATTGATAAATCAGCTCTTAGTAAGGTTGAATTTCAAGACCTGGCTACTTTGTATTTTGAGACTGAGCAGGAAACACTTTATTCATCTTTTAGTGATGTGGAGCAGGAAGAGGAAGATCAAAGAAGACTGGAGGAGGAGATAGAAGAATGATATCAATGGGCTCAACTCTAAGAAGAGGCTGAGCAGGTAAAGTTACCTGAAGTTAAAGGGCAAGGTATGGGCAAGCAATGAGTCAGAAAATGGATTTACAGTATGGGTCTATTAAACAGGATGTGAATACTCAATTTGAATTTGTTAAAATGAAGATAATTAAGGAAGTGATATGTTAAACTGGTTGTTAAATTTAAACCACAAGTTCAAAAAGTTGAAGAAAATTTACAAGAATATCATGATGAAGTGGATCAATGTAAAGATGTCATTAATAAGCTTGAAGATTCATTTATGCCCTGGAGTGTTGAGAAAAAACTCTTACAAAAATTTGATACTTTAGAGAATCATAGAAGGTCCTAATGCAGTCCAGTTATTTTTTCAAAAATGGATCCTTGAGACCTTGGGACCCGAACATTTTCTAAATAGTCTTGAATTGGATAGAACACATAGAGCGCTTAGAAAGAAACTGATGTTGGGTCAACTGCCGCGCTCAGTTTTGATAGTTGTCTTCGTTATCAAGATAAGGAGACTATTTTGACACTAATGGTCCAGAAAGCTCGTCAATTTCAGGGTCCTTTGTGGCTGACAATTTTTTTTTTAAATGTGGATCTTGGAGTGAAAAGATTAAAGGAATTTAATCCTGCAAAGTCTGTACTTTGGAAAAAGAGATACAAGTTTTCTTTTTGCCATCCTGCAATACTTAAGGTTTTTCTGGGGAATAATCAGACAAAATTCTTTGACAATGAGATGGAAGCTTTAGAATTTGACAATCCTCTTCCAAATAATAAATTGGATCAACAGGTTGATTTATTAACAGCAGACACTGAAAAGATACAACGGTCAGGCAAGGAGATACAGCAGGAGATTGCTCACCTTCATCATGATGATTAAGTTAACAAAGATCTTGAGCTGCCTCCTTTACCTGAAGATGATGAAGATAATTCGAAAATTGTTCTTTTCTCTCTCTGAGAGATGGGTTTTTTCCTTTTCATTCCCTAGCTGGGTGCCACCTAGTGGCGAGAGTTACTTCCTGCATGACTAAGGGCTTTTTTTGACGGTTTCTTTTGGGGGGATTCTTTTTGTTTCTCTTTTTTTTCTATATTTCCTTTTTCTTTATGGAGATATCATGAGTACTTAATGATGTGGGAGGCCCAAGAGGAGAGGCAAAGAGAAGTTATTAATTTTTTGAATTTAATATAAAGGCAAATAATAAAACTTTGAATTTTAAAAATTATAATGTTAATGGGCTTAATAATGAAAGAGAGTGTTAGCTTATTTGAAGAAAATTAGAGTTGATATTGCTTTTTTATATATATATACAGGAAACTCATTTATCTGAGAGAGAACATCAGAAATTGAAAAGAGATTGGGTTGGACAAGTGGTAGCTTCTACTTTTAACTCTAAAGCAAGGGGTGTAGCAATTTTATTTAAAAAAAGTTACCTATTAAAATTCATTGGACTTTGATGAATATTTATGTACGAAATATGGATGATGAAGGGTTATTAGGGATACATTTATGTATTTAGCAGAGACTCGCCAAAAATATTGGTGGGGGAAAATTTCAATTGTTTGGATCCAGTTTTGGATAAAACAACCAAATCAGTTATTCGAACTAAAGAGGCTAACACAATTCTGAATGTTATGAAAGATTTGAATTTAATAGATATTTGGAGGAGATTAAACCCTAAAGGGACTATGTTATCCTCATAGATTTGATTGTTATTCTAGGATAGATTTATTTTTAATTTCAGCACAATTGCAAGGAAATGTTATGAATAAGGCCAGAATTTTATCTGATCATTCACCACTTTTAATGTTGCATTTATTTTTGGAAAAGGAACGAACGGTTTATAGATGGCAATTAAATTCAACATTGTTAAAAGAACAGATTTTTGTGATTTTATAAGAATATTCATGAGTTTTTAGAATTAAATTCAAACTCTGTTCTTAATAAATTTGTTGTTTGGGATGCATTAAAGGCCTATTTAAGAGGACAAATAATGTTTTACATCGAGAATTAAGAAAGATTTTATCAAAGAGGTTAATCAATTAGAAAGGGAAATACAGGATTTGGAAAAGGTATTACAAAACAAGCCTCTGGATGAAGAAAATAAAGGAATTAGAAATATAGAAATATAGAAAATAGGTGTAGGAGTAGGCCATTTGGCCCTTCAAGCCTACACTGCCATTAATTTTGATCATGGCTGATCATCCACTCAGTACCCTGTTCCAGTTTTATTTTAATGTGATTCAGATGTACAGGACTGAGAAATTGATTGATTGAACTAAGCAAAGATATTAAGAATTAGGAGAAAGAGCTCATAAAGTTTTAGCTTGGCAGTTAAAAAATGACTAATCTTCTAGAATAATTAATGCTGTTAGGAAGAGTTCAAAGACGATTACTTACAATCCTAAGGAAATTAATGATGTATTTAAATCTGACGTATAGATCAGAATTTATTGGAGATGAAGGTAAGATTGATAAATTTCTATTGCGGATAAACATTTGGATGTTCCTTTTACAATAAGAGAAATTAATGAAGTGCATAGTTCAATACTGAATGGAAAATCTCCAGTAGTTTTACATATGAATTTTATTAGAAATTTACAGACCTTTTAAGACCTCTGTTTATGGAGGTGCTAATGCAGGAGATGGAATCCTATTCTTTACCAGATTGTTTTTCAATGACAATGATTACAGTAATTCCAAAGAAAGATAAAGACTTGTTAAATCCTGCATTCTATCATCCAATATCTTTATTGAATGTATATTATAAAATTGTTAGCAAATAGATTATCAAAATGTCTGCCTGATTTAATCCGTATAGATCAAACAGATTTTATTAAAAATCTGTATTACACGGATAATATTGCAAGATTAATTAATTTAATTAACTTAATTCAGAAAAAAGGAGATCGTGGTATTTGTAATAACTTTGGATGTGGAAAAAGCTTTTGATAGAATGGAATGGAACTTTTTGTTTAAAGTGTTGAAGAAGTTTGGTATTGGTTCTATGCGTATAAATTGAGTTAAAGCCTTATATAAAAAGACTGGCAAAAATTATTAATAATGGACAAATTTCTCCTTCTTTTCCTTTAATTAGGTCAAGTCAACGAGTTTTTCTTTGTCCCTGACTTTATTTGTTTTAGCAATTAAACCTTCAGCTAAACTTATTAGACAAAATTTTAAGATTAAGGGAATTAAAGTGAATCAAGAAGAATATAACATTAATGTATTTGCTGATGATGTTTTGGTTTATTTAAATGAACCTAAAAATTATTTATTACAATTCTGAATTAAACTGAAAGAATATGGGGAAGTCTCCGGTTATAAAGTTAATTGGGAAAAAAGTGATTATACAGATTGTAAAATAGTCACAAAATGTAGGTGGCCAGATATAGGTATCAAATATTTAGGTATTATAACTGATAATGATTTTTAAAATTTATATAAATTGATTGAACTATTTATGTTTGTTTAATAGAATTGTTACTGATTTTAAAAAGTGGAATAATTTACCTATTACTTTAGTTGGTAGAGTAAATTGTGTCAATTGTGCTGGCAAGCAGATTTGCTAGAGCTGTGGGGGAAGGTTTAAACTAGTTTGGCAGGGGGGTGGGGAACAGAGTGTGAGAGCAGTGTCCAGGGAGCATGGCCACCTAGATAGGAATAAAAAAGATAACAAAGGTAGGATGGAGATTAGGGTAGAATGTAAAAAAGAGAATATATGTGAGGGTCTTTCTCTGAGATGCATATATTTTAATGCAAGAAGCATAGTGAACAAGGTAGATGAGCTGAGAGCATGGATAGATACTTGGGGTCACGATGTTGTGGCAATTAGTGAGACCTGGCTACAGGAGGGGCAGGACTGGCAACTTAATATTCCAGGATACATTTGTTTTAGATGTGATAGATCAGTGGGTAAAAAAGGAGCAGTTGCTCTGCTTGTTAAGGAGGACATTACTGCCGTGAGGTGGCAGGATGGTATGGAGGGATCGACCAGTGAGGCTGTTTGGGTGGAATTGATGGGTGGAGGAGGCAAGAGGTTGCTAATAGGGGTGTATTACAGACCACCAAATGGGCCAAGAAAATTAGAGGAACAAATTTGTAGGGAGATAACGTATATGTGTGAAAATCATAAGGTAATGGTCATGGGAGATTTTAACTTCCCACACATTGATTGGGATACCCATACGGTTAGAGGGCTGGATGGGCTGGAGTTCGTTAAATGTGTTCAGGATTGTTTTCTAAATCAGTTAGTAGAAGAACCGACTCGAGACGATGTAATACTGGATCTCATGTTAGGGAACGAGCTAGGTCAGGTAGCGGACATTAATGTTGGAGAACCAATTGGGTCTAGTGATCATAATTCTGTTAGTTTTAGGGTAGTTTTAGGGAAAAGCAAGGAGAGGCCTAAAGTTGAGGTTCTGTATTGGAAAAGAGCAAATTTTGAAGGAATAAGAAGGGATTTGGGGAGTATTGAGTGGGACAGGATATTTTCAGGTAAGGATGTTAATGAAAAATGGAGGATATTCAAAAAAGAAATTTTGAGGTTACAGAGTAGTTATGTCCCAGTGTGGATCAAAGGAAAGGCTGGAAGTCATAGGGAGGCTTGGTTTTCGAGGAATATTGGAAATTTGGTTAGGAGAAAAAGGGGGGTGTACAAGAGGTATAAAGAGCAGGGAGCTGAGAAGTTGAAGGAGGACTACAAGGAGTGTAGAAGGAATCTTAAGAAAGAAATTAGAAAGGCCAAAAAAAGGCATGAAGAGGCTTTGGCTGACAAAGTAAAAATAAATACAAAGGGTTTCTATAAGTACATTAAAAGAAAAAGGTTAGTGAGAGATAAAATTGGACCCCTGGTAGATAGCGAGGGTAGGCTGAGTGAGAAGTCTGAGGAAATGGGGGAAATTTTGAATGATTTCTTTGCCTCGGTATTCACTAGGGAAAAAAATGTTGAACCAGTTGAAGTAAAGAAAAATAGTGGGGAGGTCATGAAGCATATAAGGATAACCGAGGAGGTAGTGATGGCTGTGTTAAAAAAGATAAAGGTGGATAAATCTCCCGGACCGGACAAAATATTCCCAAGGACACTCAGGGAGGCTAGTGGACAGTTAGTGGGGCCATTAACAGAGATATTTAGGATGCCACTGGTCACAGGGGTGGTGCCAAAGGATTGGAGGGTGGCGCATGTGGATCCTCAGTTTAAGAAAGGGTCCAAATGCAAACCTGGGAATTATAGGCCCGTGAGTCTGACGTCTGTGGTGGGCAAGTTGATGGAAAGTGTTCTGAGGGGTGCTATTTACAAATTTTTGGAGGTACAGGGATTGATAGGGAGTAATCAGCATGGTTTTGTCAGGGGTAGATCATGCTTGACAAACCTGATTAAGTTCTTCGAGGGGGTTACAAAAAAGGTTGATGAAGGGAAAGCTGTGGATGTTGTCTATTTGGACTTTAGTAAAGCTTTTGACAAAGTTCCCCACAGGAGGTTAGGAAAAAAGGTGGAGGCATTAGGTATAAATAAAGAGGTAGTGAAATGGATCAGCAGTGGTTGGATGGGAGGTGTCAGAGAGTAGTGGTAGAAAATTGTTTGTCCAATTGGAGGCCGGTGACTAGTGGAGTTCCTCAGGGTTCGGTCCTGGGTCCACTATTATTTGTTATATATATTAACAATCTGGATGTAGGGGTGGAGAATTGGATAAGTAAGTTTGCGGATGTCACAAAGATTGGTGGTGTTGTGGACAGTGAGGTAGATTACCGTAGATTAAAAGGTGATTTAGGAAGGCTGGAGGTGTGGGCTGAGAAATGGCTGATGGAATTTAATACAGATAAATGTGAGGTGCTACATTTTGGAAAGGCAAATAGGTCATATACATTGAATGGTAGACAATTGAGGACTGCAGAGCAACAAAGGGATTTAGGAGTTATGGTAAATAGTACCCTCAAGGCTGATGCTCAGGTGGATGGTGTGGTGAAGAAGGCATTTGGAATGTTGGCCTTCATAAATCGGAGAATTGAATTCAAGAGTAGGGAGGTTATGATGAAATTGTGCAAGGCATTGTTGAGGCCAAATTTGGAGTACTGTGTACAGTTTTGGTCACCAAATTATAGGAAAGATATAAACAAAATAGAGAGAGTGCAGAGAAGGTTCACGAGAATGTTGACAGGATTTCAGGGTCTGAGTTACAGGGAAAGGTTGTGCAGACTGGGGCTTTTTTCTCTGGAGCGTAGAAGATTGAGAGGGGACTTGATAGAGGTGTTTAAGATTTTAAAAGGGACAGACAGAGTAAATGTGGATAGGCTTTTTCAATTAAGAAAGGGGGAGATTCAAACTAGAGGACATGGTTTAAGATTGAAGGGGGAAAATTATAAGGAGAACATGAGGGGAAATTTCTTTACGCAGAGGGTGGTGGGGATGTGGAATGAGCTTCCGGCAGATGTGGTCGAGGCGGGATCATTGGTTACATTTAAGGAAAGACTGGATCGTTACATGGATAGGAGGGGACTAGAGGGGTATCGACCGGGTGCTGGTCAGTGGGACTAGGAGGGTGGGGATTTGCTACGGCATGGACTAGTAGGGCCGAAGTGGCCTGTTCTGTGCTGTAAGTGGTTATATGGTTATATGGTTAAAATAAATGTTTTTCCTAGAATTAAATTTTTTTTTCAATTAATTCCCATTCCAATCCCTTCAAAAAATTTTAAGGATTTAATATAGCAGTTAGAACATTTTTATGGAAAGATAAAATGCCGAGGGTTTCTTTGGAAAAATTGATTTGGAAGTATGAGTTAGGGGATTTATGTCTTCTTCATTTTACAAATTATTATAAAGCAGCTGAATTGAGCTTTATAAATGTATTGTTTAATCTAGATAGTATTCCATCTTGGATTTCTGTTGAATTTAATGCAGTAAGGGATAAGGATCCCCAAGATTTAATGTATAAATGGAATCCTAAGATGTTATTTAGAAGTAGCGTTTAATTTATTTTGAAACATTTGATTGAGTTGATTAACATTGATAATCATTGATTGATAATATTAATAATGAAATAGGTATGAAAGTTTTAATATCGAGGAAAATGCCTCGTCAAAATAAGCTTATTCCTTTTTCAATGGATAACCAACTTTTGAGGATTTGGAGATGGAGGATTGGAGATTGTTTTGAGGATGGGAGATTTATAACCTTTGAAAGAACGAGGGAAAAATTTAATGTACCTGGTAATACTTTATTTTGTTACTATTGTGGCGGTGGACATCTCTGTGAGCGAACTGGCACCGTTTGTACCGCCGCGCTGGTGGGGCAGCTGCAGAAGATGACACCATCGCGGCTTGCTCATTGCCTCATAGCTTAAGCCACAGCTCGCGCCCTGGGCAACGTGATGATGTCTCCGCTGCGTGGGGCAGAACTCTCGATGGCCTTAAAGGGGCATGCGCAAAATTCAAATAAACAATTCAACTGAAACCCCCATCAAGTTCAGTGGTGCTTTCTGTGTTGTAGCAGCCGCTATGTTGGTGACCCCAGGCATTATCTTGTCTCCAAACATGGATTCATCAGTGATCAGTGCTGTCTCTGTGAAATGCCCCCCCCCCACCCCCACATTTGGACTCATCGGCCCCGCACGTAGTTTGGGCAGGCGGAGGCGCAGTTTCATCTTAGACAGATCATCTCAGATTCCTCCATGTTCTACCATGTAGTGAGCGCCCTTGATGAAGAAACTGTGGCCAGAGTGGAAGTCCTGATCCACAATCCTCCAGAGGAGGGCAAGTATGTCACCCTCAAAACCCTCCTCCTCGGCACCTTTGTTCTCTCCCATCGGCAGCACATGGCCAAGCTGATGCACCTCGACGACCTAGGGGACAGAGCCCCGACGACCTTAATGGATGAAATGCTCACACTGGCAGAAGGTCACAAACCCTGCCTGATGTTTTAGCAAGTCTTCCTTGAAAAAATGCCAGAAAACATCCAGCTCCTACTAGTGGGCGAAGGCTTCTTGGACCCCTGGAAGGTGCAGCCCGTGCTGACATTCTGTGCCAAATTAAATGAGAGAATGAGGCCGCCATAAACCAGGTCACCCTCCATGGACCCAGCTGACCACTGCCCGCCACCAGACAGAGCACGTAGGAGCACCAATCCACTTGGTGTTTCTACCACCAACGCTGGGGAGCCCAAGCCCGCAAGGGTCGCCAACCTGCTTATACCAGGGAAACGACCAGGCCAGCTGGCACTGATGGCCATGACAGCTGGCCACATGAACAGCCTCTTACATGTGGTGGACAAGACCAATGGACGCCGTTTTTTGATGGACACCGAAGCAGAATTGAGCGTGCTGCCCCCAACTACCCTTGAATCCTCCACAAGTGCACGAGGCCTCACCCTGCAGGCAGCGAACGGCACCGACATAAAAATATTTGGCACACGGACCATTCAAGTACTCCTTGGGACAGACAAATACCGCTGGAAGTTCCTACTGGCCACCGTGAGAACTGCACTGTTAGGAGCCGACTTCCTCAGAGCGCACAGCCTGCTGGTTGACCTGAAGGACAAGAGACTCATGCATGCCCATACCTTCCAGACCCTCCGAATCGAGCTGTCCAGTGTGCACAGCCCAGGGATAGTGACCATCTGCATGTCCAGGAATGAGTACTCCCGTATCCTAGACGAGTTCCCCACATTTTACAGCCACAGTTCACCACCACCATGCCTCAGCACAGCGTATGCCACCTCATCGCCACACAGGGCTCTCCACTCCATGCCAAGGCTGGACAATGGCCGCTGGAGAAGCTGCAGCTCACAAAAGAGGAGTTCTCCTGCCTCCAGGAGCTTGGCATAGTTCGCAGGTCAGACAGCCCCCGGGCTTCTCCCCTGCACATGGTCCCAAAGGCATCCAGGTATTGGCGCCCATGCAGGGACTACCGCCGGCTCAATGACACAACTACACCTGACCGATACCCCATCCCCCACATTCAGGACTTCACGGCCAACTTACACGGCGCCAATGTTTTCTCCAAGGTCGACTTGGTGAGGGGCTACCATCAGATCCCTGTACACCCCGATGACATTGGCAAAACTGCCATCATCACCCCGTTCGGCATTTTTGAATTCCTTCGAATGCCCTTCGCCCTGAAGAACACAGTCCAAACCTTCCAGCGGCTCATGGACACAGTGTGTGTTCATCTATCTCGATGACATCCTCATTGCCAGTCGAGATCACAATGAGCACAAGTCCCATCTCCACTCACTATTCGCCTGCCTGGCTGAATTCGGCCTCACAGTCAATGTGGCCAAATGTCAGTTCAGGAAGGAGTCCCTACAGTTCACCGCAGATGTGGCAGCACCATCAAAAGACAAGGTCAAGGCCATACAACAGATCCCCAGGCCAGACACCCTCAAGGGCCTGCAGGAGTTCACCGGGATGGTTAATTTCTACCACCGCTTCATCCCCCGGGGGCTGCATGCATAATGAGCCCACTGTTTGCCCTGATCTCAGCCAAACAAAAGACACTTAGTTGGTCGAAAGACAGCCTTCGCACAGACCAAGGCCACTCTCGCTAGCGCCACCATACTGGCCCACCCACATCCCGAAGCCCACACTGCACTCTCAGTGGATGCGTTTGGAGCGTCCTCGAGCAAGAAGTCAACGGGTAGTGGCACCCACTGGCCTTCTTCAACCGGCACCTCCGACCACCCGAGCTGAAGAGCAGGGCAATCGACAGGGAGCTCCTGGCCTTGTACCTCTCAATCAGGCACATCCGCTACTTCCTGGAGGGCAGACTGTTCACTGCCTTAACGGACCACAAGCCGCTCACTCAGGCCCTCGCCATGGCTAAGGATCCTTGGTCGGCAAGCCAGAAGCAACACCTTTCCTACATCTCGGAATTCACCATCGACATCCGACACCAGGCAGGTAAGGACAATGCCGACACGCTCTCCAGACCTACCATCCACAACTTGTCTCCTGGCCTGAACTATGCCCAATTAGCTCAGGCCCAGGGGGAGGATGGAGATGCAGGCCTTCCGAACCGCCATCACCGGCCTGCACCTCGAGAACCTGAAGCTGCCGGGCAGCTGCGACATGGTCCTGCGCAATATCTCAACTGGCTTGCCACAACTGGTAGTCCCCCTGCGGTGGAGGCAGGAGGCATTCCAGTCAATTCATGACCTGGCCCACTCCTCAGTCAAGACATGGTGACAGAATGTTTCATCTGGCACAGGTTAAAAAAACATGGCCCAGATGGCGAGGAATTGCATGCATTGCCAAGCCTCCAAGGTCCAACGCCATGTCAGAGCCGCGATATAACATTTTGACCCACCAGCCAGGAGGTTTGACCATATCCACATCAATATAGTGGGCCCCCTACCTGTGTCAAGGGACGCCCGCTACTTCCTGACTGTAGTCGACTAGACGACGAGGTGGCCAGAAGCCATCCCCATCAGTTACACTTCCGCTGAGACCTGTGCCAGAGCCCTGCTCGCGAACTGGTTGGACATTTCAGTGTCCCAGTCCATATGACCAGCGACAGGAGCGCCCAGTTCACCTCTGCCCTCTGGCATAACTGCCAAACTGCTTGGGAATCAAGCTCCACCACACCATGACATATCATCCCCAAGTGAATGGACTCATAGAGTGCTTCCACCAGCACCTCAATGCAGCCCTCATGGCATGGCTAAAAGGACCAAACTGAACAGATGAGCTGCCATGGGTCCTGCTTGGCAGCCAAACAGCTCCGAAAGCGGACCTCCAGGCTTCATCCGGGAAACTTGTCTATGGTGCACCGCTGTCCCTACCAGGGAATCCGAAGGTGAGATCCCAACCCTGCTCATGGACCTCCACAACAGACTCGCCTCGCACCACCAACCCTCCACAACAAACACCCGGTGAAAGTCCCCAAAGAGCTGGCCTTAACGGAGTTCGTGTTCGTCCGGCATCTCCCGAATGAGGGCTCATACAAGGTCCTCCACCGATCAGGAAAGACTTTCACTCTGGACATTGGGGGCAGGGACGAACTATTCACAGTCGACCAGCTGAAACCGGCACACATGGACTTAGACCAACCCATAAACAGAGGGATCAACCGCCTCAGCAGCAGGAAGCATAAGCCAGTTCTGGTGGGGGGGGGGGGGGGGGGTGGTGGTTGTGTGGCGGTGCATATCTCTGTGAGCAAACTGGCCTTGCATGTACAGCCACGCTGGCGGAGCAGCTGGAGAAGATGGAGCCATTGGGGTTTGCTCTTGCCTCATGGCTTAGGCCACAGCTCGCGTCCTGGGCAACATGATGATGTCACCACTGCATGGGGCAGAATTCCCGATGGCCTTAAAGTGGCGCGTGCGAAATTCAAATAAACAGTTCAACTGAAACCCCCATCGAGTTCAGTGGTGTGTTTCTGTGTGTAGCAGCCGCTACACTATCAAATTAAAGCTTTCGTATCTGCTTGATGCTACCTAACCAAAGTGAATTATAATTATTGATTTGTAATACTACTGTAGATAAATTTATTTCAGTAATGTATAACTTATTTCAAACTAAGGCTCACTAAATTGCAATGTATAAATCTAGACTAAGATGGGAAATAGATTTAAATACACAAATAAGTGAAAAGGATGGAATGGATTAGTGTAAGAATAATATGACTAAATTTATTAAGGTATCCAATATAATTTTTACATCTGTTATATTTGACTCCACAAAAATTAAATAGATTAAATCCTGCCATATCAGATTTACGTCTTAACCCTAACCTTAACCCTAATGTCGATCTGAGGTTGGAACTTTTTTTTCATTCAACCTGGCAATGTCCTAAAGTTAGACAATTTTGGTTAGGGGTAGGTCATTTTTTGGAACCAATTACTGGGTCACATTCCCACAGGACCTGATATTATTTTTATTGAGAAATATGAAGGCTATAAGACCAAAATTAAAATTAAATATTTATCAGATTGAATTTATGTTCAATGATTTAGCAATTTCTAGGAAATGTTTAGCAATATCTTGCAAGTCAGAAATAGATAGAGGTATGGAAAGATGGCACACAGAACTTCATAGTTGTATCTTTGGCTTGGCTTCGCGGATGAAGATTTATGGAGGGGGTAAATGTCCACGTCAGCTGCAGGCTCGTTTGTGGCTGACAAGTCCGATGCGGGACAGGCAGACACGGTTGCAGCGGTTGCAGGGGAAAATTGGTTGGTTGGGGTTGGGTGTTGGGTTTTTCCTCCTTTGTCTTTTGTCAGTGAGGTGGGCTCTGCGGTCTTCTTCAAAGGAGGTTGCTGCCCGCCGAACTGTGAGGTGCCAAGATGCACGGTTTGAGGCGATATCAGCCCACTGGCGGTGGTCAATGTGGCAGACACCAAGAGATTTCTTTAGGCAGTCCTTGTACCTCTTCTTTTGTGCACCTCTGTCACGGTGGCCAGTGGAGAGCTCGCCATATAACACGATCTTGGGAAGGCGATGGTCCTCCATTCTGGAGACGTGACCCACCCAGCGCAGCTGGATCTTCAGCAGCGTGGACTTGATGCTGTCGGCCTCTGCCATCTCGAGTACTTCGACGTTAGGGATGAAGGCGCTCCAATGAATGTTGAGGATGGAGCGGAGACAATGCTGGTGGAAGCGTTCTAGGAGTCGTAGGTGTTGCCGGTAGAGGACCCATGATTCGGAGCCGAACAGGAGTGTGGGTATGACAACGGCTCTGTATACGCTTATCTTTGTGAGGTTTTTCAGTTGGTTGTTTTTCCAGACTCTTTTGTGTAGTCTTCCAAAGGCGCTATTTGCCTTGGCGAGTCTGTTGTCTATCTCTTTGTCGATCCTTGCATCGGATGAAATGGTGCAGCCGAGATAGGTAAACTGGTTGACCGTTTTGAGTTTTGTGTGCCCGATGGAGATGTGGGGGGGCTGGTAGTCATGGTGGGGAGCTGGCTGTTGGAGGACCTCAGTTTTCTTCAGGCTGACTTCCAGGCCAAACATTTTGGCAGTTTCCGCAAAACAGGACGTCAAGCTCTGAAGAGCTGGCTCTGAATGGGCAACTAAAGCGGCATCGTCTGCAAAGAGTAGTTCACGGACAAGTTTCTCTTGTGTCTTGGTGTGAGCTTGCAGGCGCCTCAAATTGAAGAGACTGCCATCCGTGCGGTACCGGATGTATAGCATTAGAGAAAATTACGTAATCTGCGAGATAGATATCATGTGTTTTGGAAAATATGGACCACATATTTACAAAATGTTGGCTTGCATGCATGATTGACTCTGAAGACCTCACTTCTTGGTAACCTCTAATATAGGCTTTGTTGTATAAATATTTTCTTGGCATTCTCTGTTTCTTTATCTTTTCTTTTTTCTTGTTTTAGGCCAACCCAACCGGGCAGGGGTTGGGAGGATGGTTTGAGGTATCTCTGTTCTATGACACTCCCCATCATTCACCGTGTTGGAATCCGTACTCCAGGTCTATCTGTTCTATGACACTCCTCACCAATCACCTTAGCAGTTCCCAAACCCTGAGGCCTCTCTGTTCTACAATATCCCCTACCATTCACCGTGTCGGTTCCCATACCCCAAGGTCTCTCTGTTAGAACATAGAACACTACAATATAGGCCCTTCAACCCTCTATGTTGTGCCAACCCATATATTCCTCCCAAAAAAAAACTAAATCCTCCCTACCCCACAACTGCTATCTTACTTCCATCCAAGTGCCAGTCTAAGAGTCTCTGAAATGCACCGAATGTTCCAGCCTCCACCACCATTCCAGGCACCCACAAACCTCTGTGTGAAAAACATGCCCCTAACATCTCCCTAAACTTTCCTTCCTTCACTTTGTACATATGTCCTTTGGTGTTTGCTATTCCTGCACTGGGAAAAAGATGCTGGCCCACCCCTATCTAGGTCCTTTGCTGACCTCTATTAATTTTCCTCTCACAAAACTAGGGACAAGAGAGAAAAGTCCCAGGTTTACTCACCTTGCCTCATGAGATAGTTTCTCCAATCCAGGCAACATCCTGGTAAATCTCCTCTGCACCCTTTCCATAGCTTCCACATCCTTCTTATAATGAGGTGACCAGAACTAAACACAATATTCCAAATGTGGTCTCACCGGAGATTTGTTGAGTTGCAATGTGATCTTTCTACTCCTGAACTCAATCCCCCTATTAATGAAGCCCAGCATCCCATAGGCCTTCTTAACTACCCTATCCTTACACCCTTAACCCATGTCCTTAGGTTTGTATCTCACCTCAGTGGAAAAAACTGATCTACATATACTCTGTCTGTCCTCATAATTTTGAATATCTCTATCAAATCTCCCCTTGTTCTTCTACACTCCAGGGAATAAATTCCGAACCTGTTTACCCTTTCCCTGTAACTCAGTTCCTGAAGTCCAGGAAACATGCCAATAAATCTTCTCTGCACTCTATCTTATTATTACCATAGAACAGGCCATTCGGCCCTTCTAGTCTGTGCCGACCACCATTACGCTAATCCCATTGACCTGCTCCCATTCCATAAGCTTCCAGATCTCTCCCATTCATGTATATATCCAATCTATTTTTAAAACTCTAGATCAAGCCTACATTAACCACACCAGATGGCCACTCACTCCACACTCCACACTGAAGAACTGTCCCCTACTGTTCCCCCTAAACTTTTCCCCTTTCATCTTAAAATTATGACCTCTCTTTTTATTTTCCCCAATCAAAGTGGAAAAAGTCTACTTGAATTTACTTTGCCTATACCTCTCATCATTTTGTAAACCTTGATAAAAACTCCCATCATTCTTCTTTTGTCTAAGGAATAAAGTCCCAACCTGTTTAATCTTTCCCTGTAACTCAACTCCTGAAGACCTGGAGACATCCTAGTAACTCTTCTCTGCTCTCTTTCAATCTTATTGATAACCTTCCTGTAGTTCGGTGACCAGAACTGCACACAATACTCTAAATTAAGCCTCACCAATGTCTTAAACAACTTCAACATAACATCACAACTCTTGTACTCAATACTTTGATTTATTGAGACTAAGATACCAAAAGCTTTCTTTCCAACCTTGTCCATCTGCAACACCACCTTCAGGGAACAATTTATCTGTATTCCCAGATCTCTCTGCTTCTCTGCACTCCTCAGTGCCCAATTCACTGTGTATGTCCTACCTTGGTTTGCCCTTCCCAAAATGCATCACCTCACATTTGTCTGCATTAAACTCCATCTGCCATTTTTTTGGTCCATTCTCTCAGGTGGTCCAGATCCCTCTGCTAGTTTTGAAAATCTTCCTCACTGACCAGCCTCCAATCTTGGTGTCATCAGCAAACTTGCTGATCCAATTACCACATTATCATCCAGATCATTGATATACATGACAAATAATTATAGTCCCAACACAAATCCCAGAGGCTCACCACTAGTCACAGTCCTCCAGTCTGAGAAGCAACCATCCACTACCACTCTCTCTCTTTTCTCCCACACAGCAATTTCTAATCCAATTTCGATAACTAGTGTCATAACCTTCTGGACTAACCTCCCTTGTCAAAGGCTTTACTAAAGTCCATGTAGACAACATCCATAGCCTTTTCTTCATCTACCTTCTTGGTAACCTCATCAAAAAACTCTACGATTCATTAAACATGACTTACCGCGCACAAAGCCTTGTTGACTGTCCCCAATCAGCCCATGGCTGTCCAAATATCCTGTCTCTCAGTACTCCTTCCAATAATTTACCTACTACTGATGTCAGGATCACCGGCCTATAGTTGCCTAGTTTATTTTTGGACCCTTTTTTAAAATCCAGAACAACATGAGCTACCCTCCAATCCTCTGGCACCTCACCCATGGCTCAGGACATTTTGAATATATTAGCCAAGTCCCCTGTAATTTCTAGACTCGTCTCCTTCAAAGTCCAAGGGAATATCATATCTGGGACAGGTGATTTACCTACCTTTATCTTTCCTGTAGTTAGATGACCAAAATTCCATATAATATTCCAAATCTGGCTTCATTAATGTCCTGTACAACATTACCATACTTTTAAAGTTTGATTTATGAAGGCCAATGTCCCAAAAGCTCTCTCTTAAAACCAAACTACACCCTTCCTCTAATGAGGTTACCAGAACTGAACACAATATTCCAAATGTGGTATCACCAGAGACTTGTAGAGTTTGCAAAGTGTCCTCTTGACTCTTGAACTAACTCCCTGACTAATGAAACCCAGCATCCTATAGGCCTTCTTAATTATCCCATCTACCTTTCTGTCCCCTAGGGAACTGTCCCCTATTGTACCAGCCTACACCACAATCCTTGGCAAGCAATTCCAGGCACCAACAACTCTCTGGCAAGAAACGTACCTCTGATGTCTCACCTAAACCTCCCTCCCTTCACCTTGGACAAACATCCTCTGGTGTTTACTTTCCTGCCCTGGGACAAAGGTGCTGACTGGCCACCCTATCTATGCCTCTTGTAGATTTAAAGACTCCTCTCATCCTTCAATGCTACAAAGAGAAAAGTCCCAGCTCTGCTAAGCTTGACTCATGAGGCACATTCTCCAATCCAGGCAACATCCTGTAAATCTCCACTGCACATTTTCCAAAACAGGGAGCACTTTTTTTCCAGGGCAGGAATAGAAAATACCAGAGAACGTCTGTACGAGGTGAAGGAAGAGAATTTCAGGGGTTAATGTTTTTCTTTACACAGAGAGTTGTTGGTACCTGAATGGCTTGCCAGAGATTATGGTGGAGGCTGGTACAATAGGGGACATTTACGATACACTTAAACAGGCACCTGGATGGAAGTAAAATAGAGGGTTACAAGGTAGCGAGGGTTTAGTACTCTTTTGGTAGGAATATATGTGTCAGCATAACACTGGGGGCCAAAGGGTCTTTGCTGAATTGTTCTATGTTCTCTGGGTGAAGAGGGAGAGGAGAAGGAGAGAGAGGAGAGAGGGGAGAGGGGAAGAGAAACGATGGACCCACCCTACCTGAACCTTCTCACTGGAGACCACTGCCAGATGTCCGCCCTGCTCCTTGCAGTGCTTTCTGCTCTCCTCCCACGACTGGCTCTCGTTGACGAACAGGTAACAGTTCCGTCTGAACAGCACCCATCCGGGTTCACAGATCCTGCTGGGGCACTCTATTGATGGAGATGGAGATGGACAGGGAGAGGGTGGTAAGGGGAGAAGAGACGCAGCACTCTCTCACGGGCTCCGACCACCCGCGAGCAGACCCATCAGCAGTTTAACATTAAAAACCCTGCCCTCCCATGGAGTTACACACTCAGGGATGAGAGATGTCGGAGCAGGTCAGGTCACCTAGTCTGCCTTGCCATTCTAACCATTTTCTATCCACCCTCCCGCTCAGCCCCACTACCTAAGATTGCTTCGCATGGTGCCTTCGCTTTGCCCCCACTAGCAATGGGCACCTCTTCAATTTCACGCCCCACTCCCGTGCCAGCACATCTGTCCGCAGCCTCATGTATGGTCCCACCAAGACCACCTGTAAATTGGAGGAACAGCACCTTTCCATCTCGGCACTCTCTAGCCAGGTCGACACTACAGCTCAGAAACAGGCCCTTCAGCCCTTCTAGTCTGTGCCAATCTATTATCCAGTTCATTCCACTGACCTGCACCCAATCCATGTATCTTTCCAAATCTTCTTAAATGTTAAAATTGAACCCACACTCACCACTTCAGCTCATTCCACACTCTTTGCATGAGGTAGTTCCCCCTAAGCATTTCCCCTTTCACCCTTAACCCATTTCCTCTGGTTTGTATCCTACCTACCATCAGTGGGAAAAGCCTATCGACATTTACTCTGTCTACTCCCTCATAATTTTGTATACCTCTATCAAATCTCCCCTCATTCTTCTACGCTCCAGAGAATAAAGATCTAACCTAGCACCATAGAAAACTGCAGCACAGAAGCAGGCCCCTTTGGCCTTTTTAAGTCTGTGCCAGACTATTATTCTCTCTTGTCCCACTGAACTGCACCCAGTTCATAGCCCTCCATACCTCTCTCATCCATGTCCAAATTCCTCTTCAATGTTAAAAGTGAGCCCACATTCACCACCTCAGTTGGCAGCTCATTCCACACTCCCACCTCCCCCTCATGTTCCCCCTTCCCCTCACCTCGCCTCCCCCCCTTGCTTCTCCCCCCTCGCCTTTTCCCCTTTCATCTATAACCCATGTCATCTGGTTTGTATCTCACCCACCCTCAGTGAGAAAAAGTCTATCTGCATTTATTGTCTATGACCCTCATAATTTTAAATACCTTTATCAAATCTCTTTGCATTCTTCTACATTCCAGGGAATAAAGTCCAAACTTGTTTAACCTTTCCCTGTAACTCAGTTCCCGAAGTCCAGACAACATCCTAGTAAATTTTCTTTCCACTCATTCTATCTTATTGATCTTTCCTATCATTAGGTGACCAAAACTGCACACAATACTCCAAATTTGGCCTCACCAATGTCTTATACAACTTTACCATAACATCTCAATTCCTGTACTCGATACTTTGATTTATGAAGGCCAAGATGCCAGAAGATGTCTTTACAACCCTGTCCACCTGTGATGCCATTTCCAGGGAAAAATGTATCTGCATTCCAGATCTCTCTGCTCCTCTGCACTCCTCAGTGCCCTACCATTTTCCGTGTATGTCCTACCTTGGCTTGTCCTTCCAAAATGCAGTACTTCACACTTGTCTGCATTAAAATCCATCTGCCATTTTCTAGCCTATTTCTTCACCTAATCCAGATTCCTCTGCAAACTGAAAATCTTCCTCACTGCCCAAAACGCATCTGATCTTTGTGTCCCAGCGACATCAGAGAGTGGGGGAAGCAGACTTGTCCCAGACTCCCCTACCAAAGGAATCAACTTTGCCATATCTACTCTGTCCAGGCCTTTCAATAGATCCCCCACACCCACCAACCACACCCCCTCCCCAACCCCACCCCAGCATTCTTCAAGGAGTACAGTCCAAGAGCCTTAAAAATGCTCCTTCAATGCAAACTCTGGATATCATCCTTGTGAACCTCCTCTCCACCCTCTCCAACGTCAGCACACCCTCTCTTAAATGAGGAGTCCAAAACTGCTTACAATATTCTACATGAAATTTCACCAGTGTCTTATAAACCCTCAACATTAATTCCCTGCTCTTATATTCTATTCTTTAGGCAATTTCTGCTGATGGTGAATCTACCTTATGGCAAACAAAACCAAATTCTGTGTGATACTGCATGGCAGTTCACATTCCCCCATACGAGATGAACAGCCCTGGCTCACCGTATTTTTCACAGAACAGGTGCAGGCAGTGCTCGGTGGAGTTCAGGAACTGGGAGCAGTAGAGCTGTTCCCGCTGCTGGATCCTCTCCCGCAGACGCAGGAATTCCTCCGTTGAGTTCCGTATCCCATCCTGGGCTGTTTGCAGGCCACGACGGGCCTCCAAGTCTGGACAAGCAGAAGGGAGATGTCAACGTCACCAGGTGGAGAGGGGTGGGGGGGAAGGAGGAGAAGCTGGAGGAGAGGGGAAGAGAGAGAGGAGAGGAGAGGGAAAGGGGGATGAGAGGAGGAGGAAAGGGTTGGAGGAGGGGAAAAGGGGAGGAGAGGGGAAGGGGAGGAGAGGGGAAGGGGAGGAGAGGGGAAGGGGAGGAGAGGGGAAGGGGAGGAGAGGGGAAGGGGAGGAGAGGGGAAGGGGAGGAGAGGGGAAGGGGAGGAGAGGGGAAGGGGAGGAGAGGGGAAGGGGAGGAGAGGGGAAGGGGAGGAGAGGGGAAGGGGAGGGGAAGGGGAGGGGAGGGGAAGGGGAGGGGAGGGGAAGGGGAGGGGAGGGGAAGGGCAGGGGAGGGGAAGGGGAGGGGAGGGGAAGGGGAGGGGAGGGGAGGGGAAGGGGAGGGGAAGGGGAGGGGAAGGGGAGGAGAGGGAAAGGGGAGGAGAGGGGAAGGGGAGGAGAGGGGAAGGGGAGGAGAGGGGAAGGGGAGGAGAGGGGAAGGGAGGAGAGGGGAAGGAGAGGAGAGGGGAAGGAGAGGAGAGGAGAGGGGAGGGGAGGGGAGGGGAGGAGAGGAGAGGGGAAGGGGAGGAGTGTAAGGGAAAGGGAGAAGAGTGGAGGGGGAGAGAGTGGGGGAGAGAGGAGAAGGGGAGAGTGGGGAGAGAGGAGGGGGAGAGAGGAGGGGGGGAGAGAGGAGGGGGGAGAGAGGAGGGGGGGAGAGAGGAGGGGGGGAGAGAGGAGGGGGGGAGAGAGGGGGGGAGAGAGGAGGGGGTAGAGAGGAGGGGGGAGAGGAGGGGGGGGAGAGAGGAGGGGGGGGAGAGAGGAGGGGGGGAGAGAGGAGGGGGGAGAGAGGAGGGGGGAGAGAGGAGGGGGGAGAGAGGAGGGGGGAGAGAGGAGGGGGGAGAGAGGAGGGGGGAGAGAGGAGGGGGGGAGAGGAGGGGGTGAGAGAGGAGGGGGGGAGAGAGGAGGGGGGGGAGAGAGGAGGGGGGGAGAGAGGAGGGGGGGGGAGAGAGGAGGGGGGGAGAGAGGAGGGGGGGAGAGAGGAGGGGGGGAGAGAGGGGAGGGGGAGAGAGGGGAGGGGGAGAGAGGGGAGGGGGAGAGAGGGGAGGGGGAGAGAGGGGAGGGGGAGAGAGGGGAGGGGGAGAGAGGGGAGGGGGAGAGAGGGGAGGGGGAGAGAGGGGAGGGGGAGAGAGAGGAGAGGGAGAGAGAGGAGAGGGAGAGAGAGGAGAGGGAGAGAGAGGAGAGGGAGAGAGAGGAGAGGGAGAGAGAGGAGAGGGAGAGAGAGGAGAGGGAGAGAGAGGAGAGGGAGAGAGAGGAGAGGGAGAGAGAGGAGAGGGAGAGAGAGGAGAGTGGGGAGAGAGCTCACTTACAGATCACTGTGAAGTAAATGACAAGACCCAGGAGTATGAGACAGGCCAACATCCCCAGCAAGGTCAGAGCCTTGTACAACGTCTCCTTCCTGTCCTGCGAAGGGTCAATGGGCTCTGCTCCAGGAAAGGGGGGTGGTGATCGGGAGAGTGGGGGTGGAGAGAGAGAGGGTGGGGGTGCAGAGAAAGGGGGAGAGAGGGAGGGAGTGGAGAGAGGGGGTGGAGGGGGAGGGGTGGGGAAGAGGGGGTGGGGAAGAGGGGGTGGGGAAGAGGGGGAGGGGAAGAGGGGGAGGGGAAGAGGGGGAGGGGAAGAGGGGGAGGGGAAGAGGGGGAGGGGAAGAGGGGGAGGGGAAGAGGGGGAGGGGAAGAGGGGGAGGGGAAGAGGGGGAGGGGAAGAGGGGGAGGGGAAGAGGGGGAGGGGAAGAGGGGGGAGGTGAAGAGGGGGAGGTGAAGAGGGGGAGGTGAAGAGGGGGAGGTGAAGAGGGGGGGAAGAGGGGGGGAAGAGGGGGGAGGGGAAGAGGGGGGAGGGGAAGAGGGGGGAGGGGAAGAGGGGGTGGGGAAGAGGGGGAGGGGAAGAGGGGGAGGGGAAGAGGGGGGAGGGGAAGAGGGGGGAGGGGAAGAGGGGGGAGGGGAAGAGGGGGGAGGGGAAGAGGGGGGAGGGGAAGAGGGGGGAGGGGAAGAGGGGGGAGGGGAAGAGGGGGGAGGGGAAGAGGGGGGAGGGGAAGAGGGGGAGGGGAAGAGGGGGAGGGGAAGAGGGGGAGGGGAAGAGGGGGAGGGGAAGAGGGGGAGGGGAAGAGGGGGAGGGGAAGAGGGGGAGGGGAAGAGGGGGGAGGGGAAGAAGGGGGAAAGGGGGAGGGGGAAAAGGGGAAGAGGGGGGAGGGGAAGAGGGGGAGGGGAAGAGGGGGGAGGGGAAGAGGGGGGAGGGGAAGAGGGGGGAGGGGAAGAGGGGGGAGGGGAAGAGGGGGAGGGGAAGAGGGGGAGGGGAAGAGGGGGAGGGGAAGAGGGGGAGGGGAAGAGGGGGAGGGGAAGAGGGGGAGGGGAAGAGGGGGAGGGGAAGAGGGGGGAGGGGAAGAAGGGGGAAAGGGGGAGGGGGAAAGGGGGAGGGGGAAAGGGGGAGGGGGAAAAGGGGGAGGGGGAAAAGGGGGAGGGGGAAAAGGGGAGGGGGAAAAGGGGGAGGGGGAAAGGGGGAGGGGGAAAGGGGGGAGGGGGAAAAGGGGGAGGGGGGAAAGGGGGGAGGGGAAAGGGGGGAGGGGGAAAAGGGGGAGGGGGGGAAAGGGGGAGGGGGAAAGGGGGAGGGGGAAAGGGGGAGGGGGAAAGGGGGAGGGGGGAAAGGGGGAGGGGGGAAAGGGGGAGGGGGAAAAGGAGGAGGGGGAAAGGGGGAGGGGGAAAGGGAGAGGGGGAAAGGGGGAGGGGGAAAAGGGGAGGGGGGAAAGGGGGAGGGGGGAAAGGGGGAGGGGGGAAAGGGGGGGGGGAAAAAGGGGGAGGGGGAAAAGAGGGAGGGGGAAAGGGGGAGGGGGAAAAGGGGGAGGGGGAAAAGGGGGAGGGGGAAAAGGGGGAGGGGGAAAAGGGGGAGGGGGAAAAGGGGGAGGGGGAAAAGGGGGAGGGGGGAAAGGGGGAGGGGGGAAAGGGGGAGGGGGAAAGGGGGAGGGGGAAAGGGGGAGGGGGAAAGGGGGAGGGGGAAAGGGGGAGGGGGAAAGGGGGGAGGGGGAAAGGGGGGAGGGGGAAAGGGGGGAGGGGGAAAGGGGGGAGGGGGAAAGGGGGGAGGGGAAAAGGGGGGGAGGGGGAAAGGGGGGGAGGGGGAAAGGGGGGAGGGGGAAAGGGGGGAGGGGAAAAGGGGGGAGGGGAAAAGGGGGGAGGGGAAAAGGGGGGAGGGGGAAAAGGGGGAGGGGGAAAGGGGGAGGGGGAAAAGGGGGAGGGGGTCTGGGGGGAGGGGGAAAGGGGGAGGGGGGAAGGGAAAGGGGAGGGAAAGGGGAGGGGGAATGGGGAGGGGGATATGGGGTGGGGTAAGGGGGGGGGAAAGGGGAGGGGGAGGGGAAAGGGGAGGGGGAGGGGGAAAGGGGAGGGGGAATGGGGAGGGGTGGGGGGAAAGGGGAGGGGGTGGGGGAAAGGGGGAGGGGGAGAGGGAAGGTGTGGAAGGAGGTGTGTGAAAGGGGGGAGTGTGTGTGGAAGGGTGTGCGTGAAAGGGGGGTGGAAGGGTTGGAGGGAGAGGAGATAGGGGGTAGGGTGAAAGGGAAGGGGAGGAGGGGGATGGAGAGGGGAAGAGAGGGTGGGAGGATGAGGGGCTGGAAGGGGGAGGGGAAAGTGGGGAATGGGGGAGGGGGAAGAGAGGGAGAGTGGGGGTTAACCGTAGGGGGGGAAAAGGGTGGGAGGGGTTGGTGGGGGAAGGGGTTTGTGGGGGAAGGAGGTGGGGAAAGCGGGGAATGTGGGTAAGCAGAGAGAGGGATGGGGGTGGAGAGAAGGAGATGAGAGAGGGGGTGGAGAGAGAGTTAGTCAGTGTCCTGTCAGTCAGTCAGCCCCCTCTGCCAGACAACCAATTCCCACATTGCAGATCTTCCTCACTGCCACTTTTTTTTGTATATACATACAAACATTTTTCAAACTATAACATTACAAACATAAATCACACACTAAAACTAAAACCAAAAACCACCATAATATGTGGCAACAAAGCCATGTGAAGCAGTAATTATCACCACCTCTATCACACAACAAATTAAAACACGATTTTCATCATCAACCACTCACGCGATCCCCTGGTGGACCTACTTTTCGCTGAACTCGGCCACCATCCCTTAGATACCGTGTGTTTCCCCTCCAACACCATATTAGCCCGGATGTCACCCCGAAAGACTGGCAGGCAGTCAGTCTCTCCACCCCCTTGATCGCCCGCCGCTTCGACCCGTGAATGGCAAGTTTTGCCAACTGCTGCAGCAACCCCACAAGGAGATCTTCTGCAAAGAGCAGCTAAAGATCAGGAACGTGGTGCTGAATTGCAACCAGAATTTGAGGAGCTGCCCCTTCAGGTAGGTGAAGAGGAACTGCAACTTCACACATTCCACAAAGATGTGGTACACCGTCTCCTCCTGTCAACAGAAGTGACAAGTGGCCGGGGTGTTGGTGAACCGACTCAGGAAGCGGTTACATGGCACTGCTCAGTGCAGCACTCTCCACCCAGGTTCCTGGTGACCTCTACTGGGTCCTCCCATGCTGCTGACCAGTAAAACAGACCGTCACAGCGCGTCTGGATGACTGACAAGCATGAGGAAGTGAAAAGTGTGCAGGAGCAACCTGTACAGGAACCACTTTGGCGCATCCTGGAACAGGATAGTGCAAAATGCCATAAGGCGGCTAACATTATCCCGGACCGGCTCCTGCAAAGCCTGTCAGGCTTTTGGTCCAGCTGATCATGGCTCAGCACAGCCAGGATTGCTTTACCCCAACCCCCCCGCCACCCCCAAGCCACCCTGACACCCATTGCTGCAGGTCGGAAACTACCCTCTCCAGCAGACACCAAGCCCCAGTCCCGCATCAGCTCCCAGTAAAATGCGGGCAGCTCCATTATTGCAGCACGACTGATTTTTGCCACCGGGAGCCAAGTGCCTTCCTGTAGGCAGTGACCCCGGTGAAGGAAGTTGGTGGCCAGCACTTGCCACTGTGTATGGTGCTCAGTGAGCATCTCTGCAGGGCCCTGAGATGGAGGGATGCCAGCTGGGTCTGGACACACACCAGCAACTGTCTGCCCTCCTCAATCGACAGACTCAGAACCGCAGCAGAGATCTAGTGTCTCCTGTTTCACCAACTACTTTTGGGTCATGGCAACAAAACTTGTGGGACCAGGGTAACCAGGAACACCCTCACCACCCCTCCTGCAAGTGGGAAGCTTCCATAAAGAGTGGGTAAGCTCCCTCCTTCACTGCAATGCACCCTCACAAACCCTCCTACAGTGGGAAAGCTCCCTCCCAGGGCGGGGAAGCTGCCTACTGCCATGAGACAGTCCCTCACACTTCCTCCTCCGGTGGTAAAGCTCCATCCTGCAGCGAGCAGTGGGGCTGGGAACCTCACCCTCTGAAACATCCTCACTCTCCCCTTCCAGCACATCGTCCTCGACGTCCATGATGAGGTCGGGCAGTTCGATCTCCTCGTTCGGACCCTCCGTCTCCTCCTCATCCTGCTCCATCCGAGCCCTAGGGTATGCAGTCCCCTTTGTGCCCCTCATTCCTAGTCCTCTGTGAGTCCGTCACCTCTCTGTCGCTGTCCGTGGGTGGACAGTCTCTTCCTGCTGTGACCTTGATCAACGGCTCTGGAATAAATTGAACCTCGTTCAGATGTTTTCCACAATCATCCCTCAACCCGTCCAATGCATGGATCCATCCCAACCACCAGCCCACATCCCTCTAAACCCATCCTATCCATGGATCCGTCCCACCCAACTGCCCACATCCCTCTAAACCCATCCTATCCATGGATCCGTCCCACCCACCTGCCCATTCCCTCTAAATCCATCCTATCCATGAATCCATCCCACCCACCTGCCCACTCCTTCTAAACCCATCCTATCCATGGATCCATCCACCTGCCTCGTGAATAGCAAATGATTCACTAACTATTGATTAGATATATTAAGGATATAAAATACTGATAATATATTGATTCCATATTAACTGATTAAATATTATTGTACGGATAAAATGTTAATTACAAATAATTAAATAATTATTCATTCAGTACGTTTCAGATTATTGTACAGCATAATAATAACAAATTAACTAATTATTTATTAGTTAGATAAACCATGAAATACAGATAAAATATTAATCCCATATGATTAATTACTGTTGAGGTATATTCAGGACTATGAAATACTGATAACATTAATTGCAAACTAATTATTGATTTGGATACAAAGGATAATAAAATGCTGCTAACATATTAATTATATTTGAATAGCTAATTATTGATCAGGTACTTTAAAAATGATGAAGTACTGATCAAATTGATTTTAGATGATTATCCAATTATTGATGAGGCACATTAAGGATTACAAAATGCCAATAGCTCATTAATTACAGATGATTAACTAATTATAAATTGGCAAGATTAAAGATTGTACTGATAATAGAAAACGGATTATTATACTGACAGCATATTTATTACAGGCCGTTATTGATAGAACGCACTGTGATATATGGATATATTAGTGATAAATTAACTCATTATTGATCAGGTATTTTAAAGATTATGATATTCTGATAACATATCAATTCCAAATTAACTAATTACTGATTAGGTATATGAAGCACTATGAAATACTGACAGCATATTAATTACAGATCATCAATGATTAGGTACAGAAAACACTGTGAAATATTGATAAATTTGTTAATGACAAATTAACAAATTATTGATGAGGCATTTTAAGGATTATAACATTGTGATAACATTAATTCCAAATTAACTATTGAAAGGAGTACCAAGGATTATTAACTAACCCAAATTAAAGATGATTATTGATAAGGCACACACAGTACTGTGAAACATTGCCACATTAATAACAAATTAACTAATTATTGATGAGGATATTAAGGATTACATAATATTAACATATTAATGACAAATTAACATTGATTAGCTGTATGAAAGATTAAGAACTATTGGTAGCAGATTAATTACAGATGATTACTGATGAGGCAGAACACTGTGAAACATTGCGACATTGAACATAAATGAACACTTTATTAATCAGTAACTCCCAGGACCAGAGGCCACCGAAAACCTGTCATCTCCCGCATGCGCACGGCGCGGATCGGCGCCTCTCCTTCCTGTTTCGACCCCCGTCACCATGGCGACGCCGGCTCTGTGGGCCGGAGACGCGCAGGCGCATATACGGGTTGGGAGCCGCCATCACTCCGGATCCAGGGACAACGGCCGGCCTCCGTGGACGGCGGGGCGCAGGCGCACAGGGCTTCAGGCCGGCATCTCTGGCTCCTGCGCAGGCGCTGTGGCCCACTTTGAGTTTGAATTCCTCCCTGCGGTTTAAACCAACCTAATTCCCCTCCCCCCAATTAAACCCACCCTGGGGTTTAAATCAACCTAATTCCTCTCCCCCCAATTAAACCCATCCTGGGGTTTAAATCAACCTAATTTCTCCCATTAAACCCCTCCCTGGGGGATAAACCAACATAATCCCCCCATTAAACCCCTCCCTGGGGGATAAACCAACATAATCCCCCCATTAAACCCCTCCCTAGGGGTAAAACCAAACTAACCCACCCCCCCATTAAACCCCTTCCTGGGGGGTTAAACCAACCTAATCCACCCATTAAACCCCTACCTTGTCTGCATCCCATTGTAACTAATGACCACCTTTCACAGTCTACATCACCTCCATCTAATGATCCTCACCTCGAGTTGCCAACAGATCTACCGCCTCTGTTTTTTCAGCCACAGAGCAACTTGCTGGTCTGCCTCTGTGTTCACCATCCTGTGGGTTGTCTCTGCTGCATCTCCTTTGCATACAGGGGAGGATGGTCTTTGTTTTCTGGTGCCCCACCATCTGTCTTCTGCTCCCTGGATTCTGCAACCCCATCATGCCTGCTCATGAACACGGGCGCCCAGGGACGCCCCACTTGGAGAGTAGATGTGTGAGAAACAGAAGTACCTTCACAGAAATTGCTCGAGACAAAAATTGAGAACAAAGAACATTTACTATACTACAATGCAGAGTTGGGTGCTTTCCCCTTACCCTGGGAATACACACATACACTGGGGCTCACCCAACTTTTATTTCAGTATAGAAATACTCTCCCCCTTACAATCTTCTGCCTCCTGGATGAGTTTGGCATTAGGCAATCCTGTCTGCCTATGTGCTGTTTCTGTGAACTTGGAGGACCAGGGGGTATCCTGTCGGTGTCCCATCATGTCATTGTCCTTATTGTCCTTATTCATAAACCTGCCTTTGTTCTAATTCACACCTTCCCGACTCTCAGGGCTACAACCTTCTTATATGCAGAACTTGCTAATCTAAGGCTAGAAGACCCTTATCTTATTCAAACTAACTTTACTTCCTACATTCAATATCTATTCTTATCCTATTCATACTGGCTTTATTCATTACACATATATCCATACTAGTTTCCTCATCTTTCATATTTTTATATCAGTTTTACTTATCTCTCACAATCCTCACTTTTCTTTTAGCTACGCTTCATGACTTCTCAACTGGAATGTATTACTTGTAAACTTGGTCTTTTTCCCAGCTGGTCAGTAAACGAACTGCAGTTTCAGCATCATCAGACAGAATTAGGGAAACATACATCCTTTGGGTTCTAGTGATCTGACGAGGGGTCCGTTGAATTAAATACTGCACACGTCTTTAGGCAGGGGAGCACCATAATGGCCAGAATAGTGAGTCCAGCTGCTATAAGGGCTGTGGGTATCAAACTCCAGTTACCAATAAAAAGTCTACTCCATCCCACACCCGATCGAGGTTGCCAAGTCTGAACCTGGACATGGGAAGATTTTTTAACTCCTAAAGAAGTGTCTTTAACCCCCTGACCATTGTGAGCATTGTCATTAACCAGTCTTTCACAAACGCTGCCTTCAGCAGCCAACGAGTAATCGAGAGCCAGGCGGTTTTGTTGAATTGTGGCTCGTATCTGTCATCTTTCTTCAACCCATAAATTCAGGGCCATTGCTGTCTGTTCGGTGATGATCTCCAAGGCTGCCTGGAGTCTGATTAAATGATTTAAATGCCAAGCAGCTATGGTGTTCAGGACCAGCTTATGTCTACAGCTGGAACTCCCCTTACCGAGGTGGTGCTTAACATTCCAAATGTCTGTGTGACCCAAAGGATGCTTTACAGGAGACCAAGTTGGGGAGGGGTGTTTCTTATCACTTAACCTGTGAGTTGCAGCTTGTCTGCGAACATTAGCATAATTATCACTGAACCTGTGAGTTGCAGCCTGTCTGTGAACATTAGCATATGTATTCACACTATCTCTGCTATATGTACAATCCTGACTAACATTCTGTTTGTCATTGTCCCACCATCTTCTTTGTGCTATCCCTTTAAAACTCCTCTTTTTAATACCTGTAGAGGCCAAAATACAGATCAAATCTACTCCTCTAGAGCCGTTCAGCAAATGGTAAAAACAACATTACAGCACTTTTTCCCAGCGTAGTGTAACTTTCAGATCAGAAGGATGAAGGACTACACGCCAGGTGGAGGGTAGATTATCAATGTTGTTAGTCTGTTGTTCAGCAGCTCGTTTAATTCGTTGGTTGTGGCTCCATCCCTTTTCTTTCGTTCGCACGGCAGTGTCTGTAATCAAAAGTACACAATAGGGGCCATCCCAGACAGGTTTTAGTTGGTGATCTTGCCATGCTTTTACATATACCCAATCACCAGGTTTAATAGAATGAATAGGATACTCCAGGGGTGGGGTTTGAGCTAATAAACCCTTCTGTCCTAAGTCATGGAGAGAAGTAGAAAGTCCCTGTAAATATTTAGATATGTACTGGTCATTAGCCTCAGGGATAGGGGTATCAGTGTGGAATCCCATGTAAGGAAGACCAAACATCATTTCATATGGTGAGACAGCAAGGTCCTTACGAGGAGCTGTGCGAGTCCTAATTAAAGCTAAGGGTAAGCATTTAATCCAGGAGAGGCCAGTTTCCTCATGAAGTCGAGAGAGCTGATTTTTCAAGGTCTGATTCATTCGTTCAACACAGCCTGAGCTCTGGGGGTGCCATGGGGTATGTAGCTGCCAATCTATTCCCAGTATTTTGCACACACCCTGGAGTACCTGAGAGGTAAAATGTGTACCTCGATCTGAGTCAATGGTTTCAATCATACCATATCGTGGAATCACAGACTCCAGTAGTATCCTGATAACGGTGCTGGCACGATCATTAGGGGTCGGGAAAGCCTCAACCCATCGTGTGAAATGATCTACCATCACCAGGAGGTATTTGTAAACCCCTATCTTAGGTAATTCCGTAAAGACAATTTGTATCCGTTGAAACGGGCTTACAGCTATATCGCGACTGCCAGGCATTACCTAGCGCATAACTTTCTTATTTACTCTCTGACAGATTGGACAACCCCAACACCCAACCCCAACCAACCAATTTTCCCCTGCAACCGCTGCAACCGTGTCTGCCTGTCCCGCATCGGACTTGTCAGCCACAAATGAGCCTGCAGCTGACGTGGACATTTACCCCTCCATAAATCTTCGTCCGTGAAGCCAAGCCAAAGAAAGAAGAAGACAAGAAAAAATATACCCGAGCAATGAAAAGACCGTACAAAAGTATCCACAAGTGCCTGTGTGTCTGCTGGTGTAGCTGATCAATAATTTGCCGAGCCAAGGCTTTGTTCAGTACTTGACGTCCTTCTGCCATCCACCACAACCCATCAACGGTTTGACGCATTCCCTGGTCTTCCCGTGAAAAGATGGGAGTCTTTTTAACCTCAAGTGGGGTGGGCAGTAACAGCTGCATGTCTATTTTCTCCGTGAGCGCAGCCTGTTTGGCAGCTGCATCTGCCTGTCTGTTCCCCTGTGCTTCAGGACTGTCACCACTTTGATGGCTTCGTACATGAACTACAGCTATTTTCTCAGGTAATGTAAGAGCATCTAGAGATTAGACAATTAAGTTTTCATGAATCAACTTTTGTCCTTTTCCAGTTATCATACCCCGCACTTTCCAGATCTTCCCAAAGGTGTGCACTACACCAAAAGCATACTTTGAGTCCGTGTAGATAGTGCCCACCTTGTTCTCTGGACCCTGGAGAGCTCTACAGAGGGCATACAATTCACAAGATTGTGCCGACCAATGACCGGGGAGGCGACCAGCTTGAATCACCACTCCTTCCTTCCCATCCACTACACTATACCCGCTATAGCGAGTGCCATCAATGCAACGGGAAGATCCATCAATAAAGCACCTTTCACCCTCCTGTAAAGGCTCATCGCTTAAATCCTCTCTAATTTTGGTCTGTAAATCTATTACCTCTAAACATACATGCTCTAAATCATTTATGGTATTGTCAGAATTTGGAGAAACCAAGAAAGCTGCTGGATTGTGTTCTTTATTCGTAATCAGGGTCAAATCATCCCTATTCATTAGGATCACTCCATATTTTAAAATTCTAGAGTCTGTAAGCCACCTTCCAGCATGTTGTAAGAGAATATTGCGGACTGTGTGAGGGATGTGAACTATCATCGGGGCACCAAACGTAATCTTTCGTCCTTCCTCAACTAAACTAGCAGTGGCTGCGACGGCTTGCACACATTCTAGCCAACCACGACAAACAGGGTCTAAAACTTTTGACAGAAAAGCAACTGGCTGTCTACAGCCTGCCCTCTCTTGTGTTAGTACCCCGGTGGCTACACCTCCTTTCGCATTGGTATATAGGTCAAATGGCTTATTTAGGTCGGGTAAAGCCAACACTGGGGCACTGATAAGGCTGTTTCACCAAGTTAAAATCTTTAATCTCTTCCTCTGTCCAGACAACAGCTTCGCCCCCTAGAATCGTGAGTTTATCATAGAGGAATCTGACCAGGCTAGAATAATTTTCAATCCAGATTCTACAATGTCCCACTAAACCAAGGAATTTCCTAAGTTCTTGGGCATTCTTGGGAGGTGGGATCTGTATCCTCTCTGGACTTATTTTCCTAGTTCCCTGACTTACCAGATGACCTAAGTATTTAACTTCTGATTTAACTAATTGTAATTTGGATTCGCTCACCCTGAGACCTTTATTCTCCAGAAAATTCAAAAGTTCAACAGTATACTGTTTAACTAATTCGTACGTTTTTCCCGTAATTAACAAATCATCAACATATTGTATCAACTGGCAATTCTCTATCCGAGGAGCCTCATCTAGTATTTGTTCTAAGACCTGGCCGAATAAATTTGGTGATTCTGTAAAGCCCTGGGGAAGGACTGTCCACCGGTATTGATTCTTGCATCCAGTAAAAGGATTTTCCCATTAAAAGGCAAACATGTCTCATTGTTTCGACGAAAACTCCAGGAAATCCAGCAGCTGCTGGCAAAGAAGCGATCTGCCCACCAGGCTCACCTTGCAAAGCCTTCCTGGCCAGAGAAAAAACGAGCCTTCCGTCTTGCATGCAGCCACCTTCAGCGCAAACTCTGGGAGATCCAAAATGAGTGGTGGACTAACCTCACCAAATGAACCCAGCTTAGCGCCGACATTGGCGACTTCAGGGGTTTTTATGAGACACTAAAGGCGGTGTACGGCCCCTCACACCGTCCAAAGCCCTCTGCGTAGCTCAGATGGCGAAGTCCTCCTCAGCAACAAGATCTCTATCCTCAATCGATGGTCAGAACACTTCCAATCCCTTTTCAGTCCCAACCGCTCAGTCCAAGAATCCGCCTTGCTCCAGCTCTCTCAACAACCCTTGAGGCTAGGGCTGGATGAGGTCCTTACCCGGGAAGAGACATATAAGGCAATTGAACAACTGAAAAGTGGCAAAGCAGCAGGTATGGATGGAATCCCCCAGAGGTCTGGAAGGCTGGCGGCAAAGCTCTGCATACTAAACTGCATGAGTTTTTCATGCTCTGCTGGGACCAAAGAAAGCTGCCTCAGGACCTCGGTGATGCCATCATCATCACCCTGTACAAAAACAAAGGCGAGAAATCAGACTACTCAAACTACAGGGGAATCACGCTGCTCTCCATTGCAGGCAAAATCTTTGCTAGGATTCTCCTTAATAGGCTAATAATTAGTGTCGCCGAAAATGTCCTCCCAGAATCACAGTGTGGCTTTCACGCAAACAGAAGAACTACTGACATGGTCTTTGCCCTCAGACAGCTCCAAGAAAAGTGCAGGGAACAAAACAAAGGACTCTACATCACCTTTGTTGACCTCACCAAAGCCTTTGACACCGTGAGCAGGAAAGGGCTTTGCAAATACTAGAGCACCTCGGATGCCCCCCCAAGTTCCTCAACATGGTTATCCAACTGCACAAAAACCAACAAGGTCAGGTCAGATACAGCAATGAGTTCTCCGAACCCTTCTCCATTGACAACGGCATGAAGCAAGGCTGCGTCCTCGCACTAACCCTCTTTACTATCTTTTTCAGCATGATGCTGAAACAAGCCATGAAAGACCTCAACAATGAAGACGGTCTTTACATCCGGTACTGCAGGGATGGCAGTCTCTTCAATCTGAGGCGTCTGCAAGCTCACTCCAAGACACAAGAGCAACTTGTCCGTGAACTACTCTTTGCAGACGATGCCGCTTTAGTTGCCCATTCAGAGCCAGCTCTCCAGCGCATGACGTCCTGTTTTGCGGAAACTGCCAAAATGTTTGGCCTGGAAGTCAGCCTGAAGAAAACTGAGGTCGTCCATCAGCCAGCTCCCCACCATGACCACCAGCACCCCCGTCATCTCCATCGGACACATAGAACTCAAAACGGTCAACCAGTTTACCGACCTCGGCTGCACCATTTCATCGGATGCAAGGATCGACAAAGAGATAGACAACAGACTCGCCAAGGCAAATAGTGCCTTTGGAAGACTACACAAAAGAGTCTGGAAAAACAACCACCTGAAGAAACACACAAAGATCAGCGTGTACAGAGCCGTTGTCATACTCACGCTCCTGTTCGGCTCCGAATCATGGGTCCTCTACCGGCATCACCTACGGCTCCTAGAACGCTTCTATCAGTGCTGTCTCCGCTCCATCCTCAATATTCATTGGAATGACTTCATCACCAACATCGAAGTACTCGAGTTGGCAGAGTCCGCAAGCATCGAATCCATGCTGCTGAAGACTCAACTGCGCTGGGTGGGTCACGTCTCCAGAATGGAGGACCATCGCCTTCCCAAGATCGTGTTATATGGCGAGCTCTCCACTGGCCACCGAGACAGAGGTGCTTAAAGAAATCTCTTGGTGCCTGCCACATTGACCACTGCCAGTGGGCTGAAATCTTCATCCGTCATGCCATGCCAAAGAAGAAAGAAAGAAAGGATAACCTCGCAATTACTAACGTTGACTTCCATCTACCAAACCTTTGCCCACTCACCTAATTTAACTATATCCTTCTGCGGCACCGACCCCTGCGTCACCCCACTTCCCACTGTCTGCCAATCAGGAAAACACCCATTTATCCCAATTCTCTGCCTTTTGTTAGTTAATAAATCCTCAATTCATTACAAAATACATCCCCTGACTCCATTCAACTGTATCTTATTGATAAGTCTCTCGTGCGGCACCTTTTCAAATGCCTTCTGGAAATCTAAATATACAACACCCTCTATACACATTATATCCTCCTGCAAGTTTGTCAAACAAGACCTGCTCTTTCTGAATCCATGCTGCATTTGCCTGATGGAACCCCTTCATTCTAAATGTCTTGCTATTTCATCCTTAATGACAGCTTCAAGCATTTTCCCGACTACAGACATTAAGCTAACTGGCCGATAGTTACTCTTCTTCTGCCTACATCCTTTTTTAAAAAGTGGCATGACATTTTCTGCCTTCCAATCTGCTAGGACCTGCCCAGAATCCAGAGAATTTTGGTAAATCACTATAACTCCCACCATTTCCCTCAGTATCCTGGGATGCATCCCATCAGGACCAGGAAAATTAATTTTGGAAATATTTTAACCAAACGATTGGCCCACAATTTGGATACAATTTTATAATCTACATTTATCAAAGATATTTGTCAATAAGAAGCTGCTTGTAATGGATCTTTCCCTTTTCTTGGTATTACCATGATCAATGCCATCTTGAAAGATTCTGGTACATCATTTACTTCTCTCATTTGATCTAATATCTCTTTAAAAATTGGCACCAATAATTCCTTATAAAATTCCACTGGGAAACGTGGCACTTTATTGTATCTATTATACAAATAAATGTGTAGAAATTAGAAAAGTTAGAAAATAAGAAAAGATAGAATCCCCCAAAAATGCAAACACTATTAACATACCCTTTTTACCTCCCTAATTGTTGGAGTTGCAGCCAATCCCACATCCGCACACATGATTTGGTGGCACCTAGCAAACATTCCCTTTGCCCCCACGAATCTTGTGCTAACTATTCTCGACATGTTTCTTGTCATTTCCTTTACTACCTATTATTATCTTTTGCAAAAGAATTAGATAATTATTTCTTCTCCTCTTCACACAAATTTGGTTATTGGATTTGTTGCAAATATTGTTCAATTTTAATTTCATCTTGTTTTAATTCAGACATAAAACTCTCTAAAATTCTCATTTATTTCCTTCAATTTAATAACCATCTGACCAATTTTGTCTTTCATTGCTACTATAGTCCTGGATACCGGTTCTTTCTTTAACTGCCATGCCAACACCTTATAAGCTCTTTCTCCCAGCTCATAATACCTTTGTTTATTTCGCATAATATCTTTCTCAACTCTCTATGCAGAAAAGGACAAGTTCTACACCGACCTGCGCAACCTCATCCAACGCACCCCTACAGCCGACAAGGTTGTCATCCTGGGCGACTTCAACGCTCGTGTCGGCAAAGACTCAGAAACCTGGCCAGGAATCCTGGGCAAGCATGGCGTCGGCAAGTGCAACGACAATGGGCGCCTCCTGTTGGAGCTCTGCGCAGAACAGCGGCTTGTCATTACAAACACCCTTTTTCAGCAGAGGGACAGCCTTAAGACCACCTGGATGCATCCCCGATCCAAACACTGGCACCTCCTGGACTACATCCTGGTGCGAGAAAGTGACAAACGAGATGTGCTCCACACCAGGGTCATGCCTAGCGCGGAATGCCACACTGACCACTGGCTGGTTCGCTGCAAGCTCAACCTTCACTTCAAGCCAAAGCCCAGGAACAATAAAGCCCCCAGAAAGAGGTTCAATGTTGGAAACCTGCAGTCAGACGAAGCGAGAGGAAACTTCCAGGCAAACCTCAAAGCAAAGCTCGACGATGCAACCCGCCTCACGGACCCGTCCCCTGAAACCCTCTGGGATCAGTTGAAGACTACCATACTGCAATCCACTGAAGAGGTACTGGGCTTCTCCTCCAGGAAAAACAAGGACTGGTTTGACGAAAACAGCCAGGAAATCCAGGAGCTGCTGGCAAAGAAGCGAGCTGCCCACCAGGCTCACCTTACAAAGCCGTCCTGTCCAGAGAAGAAACAAGCCTTCCGTCGCGCATGCAGCCATCTTCAGCGCAAACTCCGGGAGATCCAAAATGAGTGGTGGACTAGCCTCGCCAAACGAACCCAGCTCAGCGCGGACATTGGCGACTTCAGGGGTTTCTACGAGGCTCTAAAGGCTGTGTACGGCCCCTCACCCCAAGTCCAAAGCCCGCTGCGCAGCTCAGACGGCAAAGTCCTCCTCAGCGACAAGATCTCCATCCTCAACCAATGGTCAGAACACTTCCAATCTCTTTTCAGTGCCAACCGCTCAGTCCAAGATTCCGCCCTGCTCACTCAACAGCCCCTAAGGCTAGAGCTGGATGAGGTTCCCACCCTGGATGAGACATATAAGGCAATCGAACAACTGAAAAGTGGCAAAGCAGCAGGTATGGATGGAATCCCCCCAGAAGTCTGGAAGGCTGGCGGCAAAACTCTGCATGCCAAACTGCATGAGTTTTTCAAGCTTTGTTGGGACCAAGGTAAACTGCCTCAGGATCTTCGTGATGCCACCATCATCACCCTGTACAAAAACAAAGGCGAGAAATCAGACTGCTCAAACTACAGGGGAATCACGTTGCTCTCCATTGCAGGCAAAATCTTCGCTAGGATTCTACTAAATAGAATAATACCTAGTGTCGCCGAGAATATTCTCCCAGAATCACAGTGCGGCTTTCGCGCAAACAGAGGAACTACTGACATGGTCTTTGCCCTCAGACAGCTCCAAGAAAAGTGCAGAGAACAAAACAAAGGACTCTACATCACCTTTGTTGACCTCACCAAAGCCTTCGACACCGTGAGCAGGAAAGGGCTTTGGCAAATACTGGAGCGCATCGGATGTCCCCCAAAGTTCCTCAACATGATTATCCAACTGCACGAAAACCAACAAGGTCGGGTCAGATACAGCAATGAGCTCTCTGAACCCTTCTCCATTAACAATGGCGTGAAGCAAGGCTGTGTTCTCGCACCAACCCTCTTTTCAATCTTCTTCAGCATGATGCTGAACCAAGCCATGAAAGACCCCAACAATGAAGACGCTGTTTACATCCGGTACCGCACGGATGGCAGTCTCTTCAATCTGAGGCGCCTGCAAGCTCACTCCAAGACACAAGAGAAACTTGTCCGTGAACTACTCTTTGCAGACGATGCCGCTTTAGTTGCCCATTCAGAGCCAGCTCTTCAGCGCTTGATGTCCTGCTTTGCGGAAACTGCCAAAATGTTTGGCCTGGAAGTCAGCCTGAAGAAAACTGAGGTCCTCCATCAGCTAGCTCCCCACCATGACTACCAGCCCCCCCACATCTCCATCGGGCACACAAAACTCAAAACGGTCAACCAGTTTACCTATCTCGGCTGCACCATTTCATCAGATGCAAGGATCGACAATGAGATAGACAACAGACTCGCCAAGGCAAATAGCGCCTTTGGAAGACTACACACAAGAGTCTGGAAAAACAACCAACTGAAAAACCTCACAAAGATAAGCGTATACAGAGCCGTTGTCATACCCACACTCCTGTTCGGCTCCGAATCATGGGTCCTCTACCGGCACCACCTACGGCTCCTAGAACGCTTCCACCAGCGTTGTCTCCGCTCCATCCTCAACATCCATTGGAGTGCTTACATCCCTAACGCCGAAGTACTCGAGATGGCAGAGGTCGACAGCATCGAGTCCACGCTGCTGAAGATCCAGCTGCGCTGGATGGGTCACGTCTCCAGAATGGAGGACCATCGCCTTCCCAAGATCGTGTTATATGGCGAGCTCTCCACTGGCCACTGTGACAGAGGTGCACCAAAGAAAAGGTACAAGGACTGCCTAAAGAAATCTCTTGGTGCCTGCCACATTGACCACCGCCAGTGGGCTGATAACGCCTCAAACCGTGCATCTTGGCGCCTCACAGTTTGGCGGGCAGCAACCTCCTTTGAAGAAGACCGCAGAGCCCACCTCACTGACAAAAGGCAAAGGAGGAAAAACCCAACACCCAACCCCAACCAACCAATTTTCCCCTGCAACCGCTGCAATCGTGTCTGCCTGTCCCGCATCGGACTTGTCAGCCACAAACAAGCCTGCAGCTGACGTGGACTTTTTACCCCCTCCATAAATCTTCGTCCGCGAAGCCAAGCCAAAGAAGAAGAAGGAAATGGGAACAACAGTACATGCAATTTTGGGCACGTGAGAAAGTGAAAAAGTTTTGGGAAGATCTAAATCAGATCACAAAAAACAACATACCAAAAAATCCAGAAATCTTTAAAGTAATATAAGAAGTAAGGAATTAGGCCTCAAACTGGATGAAGTGCAAAAAAGATTTATTATGATAGCCTTTGCTGTAGCAAAAAAATGTATAATGTCAACTTGGAAATCAGAAGAGAGGCTGAGAGTACAGCAATGGTACATGAAAATTAATAAATGTATTTCATTGGAAAAAATAACATATAATTTAAAAAATAAAGTCACATTATTTGTATCTATACGTTTGACCTTTTTTTTTCCATTAATTTTCTCTTTTCCTCATTTGGACTAATTTTTATTGTTTTTTCTAAATCAGTTATTTATTTTTCTAATTGGTCTACTTCCTAAACATAGTCCTTTATAAAAATTTTACTATATAACTAATTATTTGTTCTCTTAAATATGCCTTTAAAGCGTCCCATATAACAAATATATTCTTTACCGAATCTTTATTATTTCCGCAAATTGTATTTGTTTTCTTACAAAATCACAAAAATCTTTTCTTTTCAACATTACCTTAATCTCCACCTATATGCACTAACCTTTGTCCAAGATAGCTGCCAGTGAAAACATGTCAATTCGTGAATATGTCTTCTGGTGGAAGGAGTAAAATAAATAATCAATATTATTCATGTGCATTTTTCTCCATATTTCTATCAGCCTTATATCTACCATTAATACTTTCAAGTCCTTAGACACTTGACTATCTCCTGTACATCTTCCTGATCTGTCCATTTTTGAATTTAACGTCAAATTAAAATCACCTCCCATCAAAATCTTACCACTGGCATTTGACAGTTTCATAAAAACATCTTCCATAAATTTACTATCTTCTACATTTGGGGCATATAAATTCAACAAGGTCCAATTTTCTGAATATATTTGACATTCTACCAAAACATACTATCCTGCTGGATCTTTTTCCACATTTAAAATTTTAACGGTAGATTTTTATTTATCAATATTGCACACTGCGCACAGCCATGGAACGGAGATCAGAATCTTCGGCACACGTAAAGTGCAAATACAGCTCGGCAGAGAGAAGTTCCGTTGGCGGTTCATACTGGCCACAGTGGGTACAGCAATCCTGGGGGTCAACTTCGTCCAAGCACACAGCCTGCTAGTCGACCTGAAAGGCAAGCATCTGGTGCATGCCTGCATCTTCCAAACAGTCCGCCTCAAGGGCACCAGCGCTTGTGGCCCAGGTGTAGCCAGCATCAGCACCCCCAAGGACGAATGTGCCTGCATCCTTAATGAGTTCCTCACCATCCTACGCCCACAGTTTACCTCTGCCATGCCCCAACACGGTGTACAGCACCAAATCTCAACCCAGGGCCCCCTGATCCATGCCAAGGCCAGAAGGCTGCCCCCCGACAAACTGCAGTTGGCCAAAGAAGAGTTCTCCCACCTACAAGAATTGTAGTTATCCACAGGTCGGATAGCCCCTGGGCATCCCCCCTACAAATAGTCCCCAAGGCCTCCGGGGGCTGGCGCCTGAATGACGTGACCACACTGGACTGCTACTCCATCCCTCATATTCAGGACTTCACGGTCAACCTGCACAGCACAAGGGTCTTTTCCAAGGTCGATTTGGTATGGGGCTACCATCAAATCCCAGTCACCACAATGACATTGGTAAGACAGCCGTCCTTTCGGCTTTTTTGAGTTCCTGCAAATGCCCTTCGGCCTAAAGAATGTGGCCCAGACATCCCAGCGCTTAATGGATGCAATGGGCAGGGACCTGGACTTTGTGTTTATAATCTCGACGATATCCTCATCTCCATTCGGGTTCATACTGAGCACAAAGCCCACCTCTGCACATTGTTTGCCCACCTGGCTGTTTGACCTCACAGTCAACGTGGTCAAATGGCAGTTTGGCAAAGAATCCTTGCAGTGTCTGGGCCACGCCATGACTGCAGACGTAGTCACCACATCAGCAGAGAAGGTCGTGGCCATAAGCCAGGTTGCGAGACCCAATATCCTCAAGGGCCAGCAGGAGTCCACCAGGATGGTCAATTTCTACAACTGATTCATTCCGGGGGAAGCCCCCATCATGTGACCACTATTCTCAATGATCGGCGCCAAGAACAAGATCCAGAAGTGGATGAGGGAGGCCAAAGCAGCCTTCAATGCAATGAAAGATGCCTTGGTGAGAGCCACCCTACTGGCCCACCCACAGTCCAACACACAAATCGCACTCTACATGGATGCATCAGACACAGCCATCGGGAGTGCCTGGAGCAAGCGGTGAAAGGTCAGTGGCAGCTCCTAGCGTTCTTCAGCTGGCACCTATGCCCTCCCGAACTCAAGTACAGTGCCTTCAACAGGGAGCTCCTGGCCCTCTACCTGGCCATCAGGCACTTCTGGTACTTCCTGGAGGGCAGACCATTCACTGTGTTTACCGACCACAAGCCACTACCCAAGCCCTCGCCATAGCCAAAGATCCCTGGTCAGCACACCAGCAACAACATCTGTCCTATGTCTCCGAGTTTACCACGGACAGCAGGAGATGGCACCTGGCAGGTAAGGACAATGTCGTTGCCGATTCACTCTTGCAGCCCACGATGCACAACCTGGCCCCTGGCCTGAACTATGCCCAACTTTTCTTTCTTTAGCTTGGCTTCGCGGACGATGATTAATGGAGGGGTAATGTCCACGTCAGCTGCAGGCTCGTTTGTGGCTGACAAGTCAGATGCGGGACAGGCAGACACGGTTGCAGCAGTTGCAAGGGAAAATTGGTTGGTTGGGGTTGGGTGTTGGGTTTTTCCTCCTTTGTCTTTTGTCAGTTAGCCCAACTAATGCAGACACAAAAGGGGTACAATGAGACTCAGGTGTTCCAAACCGCTATCACGGGCCTCCGCCTTGAGGACCTAAAGCTACCAAACAGTCCTGGCACACTACTTTGCAACGTCTCCACCGGCACGTCACATCCGGTAGTACCGTAACAATAGAGACCACAAGCCTTCAAAATGGTCCACGACCTTGCGCACCCGTCCACCAAAGCCTCAGTGTGCTCGGTGGCAGAGTGATTTGTGTGGCATGGCCTCAAAAAACAGGTTGCTCAGATGGCTCATAACTGCACAGTGCCAAACCTGCAAGGTCCATCGCCACATCAAGACCCCAGTGCAGCAGTTCGATCTTCCAGCAAAGAGGTTCGAGCACATCCAGAGAGACACCGGTGTCTACCTGTTGACCATAGTCGACCACATGTGAAGGTGGCCAGAAGCCATTCCACTCAAGGACACTTCTGCCGAATCCTGTGCCAGAGCTTTGCTCGCCCACTGGATTGCCAGGTTTGGGGTTCCAGCACGTGCCACAGAGGTGCCCAGTTTACATCCGCCCTCTGGTCACAACTGGCAGACCTCCTGGGGATTAAGCTACACCACACCTCCGCCTACCATCCCCAAGCCAAAGTACTCATGGAACGATTCCACTGCCACCTCAAATCGGCCTTCATGGCAGACGAACTACCCTAGGTCCTACTTGGCATCAAGACGGCCCCCAAGGAAGATCTACAGGCATCCTCCATGGAACTGGTCTATGGCACACTGCTATCACTACTCGGTGAGTTCTTTGGTCAAGAACAGAGTCCGGCACTGAGAATCGGCCCCTCTTAGCAGACGTGGGACAAGCTGGCCTCGCTGGCACCCCGCCCCCCCCCACCCCATCTTCCCACCACAGCAATTGGCCTGCTTGCATCCCGAAAGAACTGGCCACAACAGACTTTGTGTTTGTTTGGCGAGGCCCACACCCAGCCCCCCTGCAACGTCCCTACGAAGGCCCCTACAAAATCCTAAAGCAGTCAGGCAAAACATTTAGTCTGGACATTGGGGGCAGGGGAGAACTGTTTACGGTGGACAGACTGAAAGAGGCCCACTGAGACCTCAGCCAGCTGGTGGTGTCAGCCCAACCCAAACGATGGGGTTGGCCACCTAAGCGGTGAGACGGATAAGCCGGTTCTGAGGAGGGGGGTTGTGTGGCGGTGCACATCGATGGCTGGCGAACTGGCTCCGTGTGTAATGCCATGCTAGCAGAGCAGCCACACCATTTGGAAGAATGCACCGTCAGGGTGTGAGAGATGGGAAAATTGATCTAAAATTATGAACATGGAAGAAACTAAAATTCATCAGTTAATGGCTGTAACCATTACAAACAGGATGAGCTTGGGGATTAGGATGCTGGAAAGCAGAGTCAGCACGATTAACATAAGAATCTTCTTTGTGACAAGAGCCACCATAAGACTAAGAAAAGGAATGGTAAGGTACAATAGAATGTAGGAAGTTGAGGTAGTCTGGATCAGATAAAGGTCTCCTAGCCCTAGATAGAAGTACCAAGTCCTACATATCTAATTAGCTAACCTTACACAGATTTATACATATTAAATTAGCCAACCCTAGATAGGATGAGTCAACTCTGCATACCAAGAGACTGTAGCCCTGAGAATCAGGAAGGTATGAAGAAAGACAATGACATGATGGGACACTCACAGGATACCCCCTGGTCCTCCAAGTGTACTGAAACTGCACATAGGCAGGAAGGATTGCCTATGCCAAACCCATCCAGGGGGCAGAAGAATGTAAGGGGAAGGGCACTCTGATACTGAAATTGACTGTATAAAAGTTGGGTGAGCCCCAGTATGTGTGTGTATTCCCAGGGTAAGGGGAAGCACCCAACTTTGCATTGTTGTAAAATAAATGTTCTTTGTTCTCAATTTTTGTCTCGAGCAATTTCTTTAAAGGTACTTCAATTTCTAACAAATGGGGGCTCTTCCAGGATCACACTCCCTCCACTGACAGAGTACCCCGACGACGAGAGTAGGTGCACCCCGGCTGATTCAGCTGGACTCACGGACGACGGATGGCTGGTCAGTGGAAGAAGCGAGTGATATCCAAGAAGAGGCATTGAGAACAAACGATGGGAGGAAGCACACTAGAGCATTGCTACTGGAACTCGGTAAGAGGAATTTTACTTGCCTATAAGTATGGAAATTATGAGTAGCAAGGAAGAGAGTCCTGGTTCAGGATGTGAACACCAGATAGCTACGTACAGCCCGCTTGGGTTGATGTTATCTGAGTGGGGCACGGGAAGGACCCGTGGGAAAGACAAACTGACAATGGTCAGGTATTGTTGTATTGAATGGGTTAAACGCCCGGTTAAAGGGAGCTCCGTGTACTGGCCAAAGTTCGGATCCGAGGATGAATGGATGTGTCAAGCTTTGAACATCTGGCTCAATCAAAACCAGAGAGAGACAATGTTGAGAGCAGGGAATATGCAGCCTGCTGGCTCAAGGGACCCATTGAACAACTGGTTTTGAGTGAGAAAGAACTCAGGGATAAGAGAGAGGAGGAACCTTTTGTCCCTGAATCACAGGGGTGGGATGTGCTACATTCCCTCCCTCCACCTTATGTTCCTCCTATGCCGGCTCCTATCTTTCCTTCCCCTCCTATGACCTACCCTTCTGCACCTTCCCCTCATCCCCCACAGCTAGAGAAAAGAGAAGAGAATAGGAGTGGTATGGTAATTCGCTCACAAAGTGCTCGATTACCATCTCCGTTGACAGGAGAGAGAGATTGTTGTAATTTAGAACAGAGTGAGAACCTACTGGAAGAAAGTGCAGGTAAATGTGCCCTTGACCAGTACGAAGGTAAATGTGCCCTTGACCAGTACGGAGGTACGTAACCTACTGGAAGAAAGGGCAGGGTCAGAAATAATAAGCTAGAAGTTAGCTGGATGAGACCCCTGCGGGAGGTTCCCGTGGGAGGGGGTCTCGGTTTTGTAAATGTGACTGAAGTGCATAACTTTAAGAAAGAACTGACCTCCCTGATAGAAGATCCCCAGGGATGTGCCGAACAGTTAGACCAATTTTTGGGACCAAATATATATACAATATACAATATGGGGGTCTCGACATAGAATCCCCAGCAGGGGAACAATTGGTACTAACAGGTTTTGTTACCAACTCAGCCCCAGACATTAGGAGAAAATTACAAAAGACAGAAAATTGGCATGAGCAGCTTCTACAGATCACACAAAAAGCATTTGTCCAGACATCTGAGGATAAGCAGAAAGCAAAGGCTAACATTTTGATGCAAGCAGTTAAAGGAATAGTAGATGAGTAACATGAAAAAGGCAGGGACTGTGTGCCAGCTCCTGAATGTTGGGAGAAGCATCGGGAGTGGGAGAGTAGAGACCAGAGATAATTTCATAAATCACGACTTCCCACTTCAGTCACTGACCAATATTGATTAAAATTCATGCTAAAAATTAAATGTCATAAATGATCGTTTTTCAATACTGTAGAATTAGCGAATTTAACTACCAGTTAATTCCAATTTATGAAATAAATTGTATTCAAATGTGATTTTGCACAGGGAGTACCTGAGAATTGAGTGATGTTATAACATTTGCAGGGAGAAATGTTTGCGCAAATAGGGTGAGTTCTACACGTCTTATTTTAAGTGTATGTAAGATAAAGAAAGGATCTGATGTGTAAAGTGGCTGGATCAGCCAGTTGAAGGGGGAGTGTGCATGTCCCTTTAAGTGCACTGTGGCACTTGAAATTGAGGTTTCAGGCTCTTGTCTTGCAGTTAGAGGTATGGAGCCCTATCAATAGATTTAGTACATTTCTTCTACACATTCAGCAGTCAAGGTCCATGAGTTTAAAGATCACCCACCTCTGGAGAATAAAGATACCTCTGGGGATTCCTATGGGGATTCCTATAAGTTTAATCGTTCATTCCTCTGGTGCATTTTCCTCCGGAGTGAAATTAATGCCTCAGCACAATTTCTCTGTATTGCCGCTGTTATTTAATTCATGATAACTTTCCCCCATTCATCAGGTTTATATTTAAATCTGGTAGAGCGGAAGTTACATTGTAAATAATCACGGAGGTAAACCCTGCGCGACTGGATTCAGCTTAATGGAGAAATAAACCTGTGTGAGTACTGCAATAGGTGGAATATGATTTAAATTGATGGCATCGTTCAGAACAATTGGGCGCATAGGAATAATAATAGCATTAATTACTCACAGATCTTGTACCTGATACTATTCACTACGTCCCGGCTTCAGGACTGGGAAATTGGCATGGTACAGAGAAATTGGCATGGCACCAATATTTCTTGATTCACTAATGACTCCACAAGCTCCAGGATTCATGCAGCAAAACTTTAAGTACAATATTATAGAAACTAGCCGGTACTTAAATGATTGTGTGTGCAATCAACATTGGAAAAATATGAAAGGTAATACAGGTGCTCCCCTACTTATGATTTTACGATGACACAATAGCATGACTGTCATTTACTTTCATATAATGTGTTAAAGGTCATCACAAGCATCGTTGATTTTTCCAATAAACTTTGATAATTCCTCTAAGGTGAATTTTTTGTAGCCTCGTTGGTTAATCACATTTTCGGAAAGCTTACAGGGACTGTCGTTAGAGAGTGGGGCAGCGGGATCCGTATGGGGACTGACACAGCGCTGTCGTTAGAGAGTGGGGCAGCGGGATCCGTATGGGGACTGATACAGCGCTGTCGTTAGAGAGTGGGGTAGCGGGATCAGTATGAGGACTGATACAGTGCTGTCAATATTAGACAAGGTACGTCTCCAATTAAGATTTTTTTCAACTTATGTTGGGTCTGCTGGAACGCAACCCTATCGTAAATTGAGGAGCACCTGTGATGTTCTTCTATCTAAAGCCAGCTTTAGATAAACTCTTATCATTCTGACAAATCTAGGTCTAAGTCTAATTTTCCTCCAGCCTTTGAGCAAGCGCTTCCACTGCTGCATCTTACTGATCACCTCCTCACCAATGAATCAGAAGACCATGGTGTATGGCACTCACTGCACAAGCAGTCTGAAAATGTGAACAAGCCTGCTCAACTTCATTTTACAAAATCAACAATCGGTTCCAGGCTCCCCAATGCTCTCTGTGGAGAGAAAATTGCCAGATTTTTACCCTTTTAATGCCCTTGGTTATGTTTGCCTCTTCTCAAAGATTACATGGCTGCACAGAGGAGCAAGGCTGAAAGTGCCTTGAAGTAGTCTGTTGGCTGAACTTGTGACCTTTAGTCAGAAAATGCATGGGCTCTTGTCTCACTTTGGGTAGTGTAGCGGTTAGTTCAACTATATTACAGTGGCAGTGATGAGTACATCGATGTGAGGGGGTTGGAGGGTTATGGGCAGGGAGTAGGTAGGTTGAACTAGTTGGAGTTTCATGTAAATCGGTGCGGACTAGAAGGGCCAATATGGCCTGTTTCCGTACTGTAATTGTTATATGGTTATTATATGATATATGGTTGTGAGCTGTGGCACAAGGCATTTAATTTTACAATTACAATAGCGATGTTAAATAATCGTCAAATTCATTGCCGTCGGCAGTAACAAAGACATGTCTTATTCCCACTCGGCTATTTTAAAATAAATTCAGTTACAATACAGTTAATATCACTCGCCTAATCATTATGGCTAATTGTGCTCTTAAGGCAGAACTAAAGGTTGAATATGTTTCAAGTTCTCTTGCAGGGGCTCTTGTTATGTACTCACTCTAACAAATTGGAGGGTTGTGCCCCATACAGACAAGCAGCTCCAACTGCATTTTAATAAGGTCTAACATATTCAAAACCCATGCAAATATGGTTTGTGTTTCATTTTACAATTTTTACACTAACACAAAGGAAAGTCAGATTGTTATTCATTTTATTAAAATCTAGTGATTGGTTATATGTAAAAGCATGGCAAGAGGATCAACTAAAACCTGCCGGGGATGGTCCCTATTGTGTACTTTTAATTACAGACACCGCAGTAAGAACAAGAGAGAAAGGCTGGACCCACATTCAAAGAAGCAAACCAGCTTCCGAACCACAACATCACGACACACAGACTCAACCCTCAACCTGGCGTGCAGTTCCTCATCCTTCAGACCTGAAACTTACACTGCGCCGTGACAAAGTGCCGTAATGTTACATTTATTGTTGTATTTTTAACTGTTTATTTTTTTAACTGTTTTCATTTATTGGGGTATTGTTTGTTAACTGTATATGTCACTTCAGTACTCGCTATGTTTTAAGTCCTCCTGGAATAGGGGCAGCAGAGGTTACAATTGTGCTACTTTACAGTGTAGACAGGGCATAGATTTAGGGCATTTTCAATACGGACCAGGGGGAACACAGTAGCGATAGTCAGTTAACGGCCTACATAGTGATTAATCAATGTACATTTCACACACAGGGAGAGACTCACAGGCAAGCTGCAAAACACAATTAATTCACGAGAAACAATCCCCCCCCCCCCCAGCTTGGTCTCTTTTCATCACCCCGTGAAGGGGAGCACCAGTTACCAACAACGTGAGCTGCTTGGCACCTCAATATCAGACTCCAGACAGCCTTCGGAGATCGGTGGCCCTAGGGTTCGGGGCTGAAGAGGACATCAGATACTAGCCACAATTCAACGGAACCGCCTGACTACTGCTACTCGTTCGCTGCTGAAGGCAGCGTTTCTCACAGACTGCTACTCGTTCGCTGCTGAAGGCAGCGTTTCTCACATACTTCGTCAGGACAAAGCTTACAAAAGTCGGGCGGTTAAAGACACTGCTTCAAGATTTCAACGTGAATCTGCCCATGCCCATGTTCAGACGTGGCAACTTCGGACTGATGTGGGATGGACTAGACTCTTTACTGAGAACTGGAGCCTGATACTCGCAACCCTAATAAGCAGCTGGACTCGCTACTCTGACCTTCATGGTGCTTCCCTACCTAAAGACTTTACACAGGTATTACAATTCGGTTATTGACCAGCTGGGTAAAACAACACCTTACACTTGAAAGATCAATATTACTGATCTAAAAGAAAAGTGAGGAGGGGGGGGGGGGGATCAGTCACACTGACCAGTAACCAAAGATCAGTAACACTGATCATGGTGAAAGATCAGTATTACTGATCTAAAAGAAAAGTGAGGATTGTGAGAGATGGGAAATTTGATCTAAAATTATGAACATGGAAGAAACTAAAATTCATCAGTTAATGGCTGTAACCAGTACAAACAGGATGAGTTTGGGGATTAGGATGCAGGAAAGCAGAGTCAGCACGATTAACATAAGAATCTTCTTTGTGACAAGAGCCACCATAAGACTAAGAAAAGGAATGGTAAGGTACAATAGAATGTAGGAAGTTGAGGTAGTCTGGATCAGATAAAGGTCTCCTAGCCCTAGATAGAAGTACCAAGTCCTACATATCTAATTAGCTAACCTTACACAGATTTATACATATTAAATTAGCCAACCCTAGATAGGATGAGTCAACTCTGCATACCAAGAGACTGTAGCCCCGAGAATCAGGAAGGTGTGAAGAAGGACAATGACATGATGGGACACTCACAGGATACCCCCTGGTCCTCCAAGTGTACTGAAACTGCACATAGGCAGGAAGGATTGCCTATGCCAAACCCATCCAGGGGGCAGAAGAATGTAAGGGGGAGGGCACTCTGATACTGAAATTGACTGTATAAAAGTCGGGTGAGCCCCAGTATGTGTGTGTATTCCCAGGGTAAGGGGAAGCACCCAACTTTGCATTGTTGTAAAATAAATGTTCTTTGTTCTCAATTTTTGTCTCGAGCAATTTCTTTAAAGGTACTTCAATTTCTAACAAGGGGTTCAACAGCGCCTCGTGGCTTAGGCCACAGCGCGCACCTCTAGACAGCATGGTGACATCTCCACCAGTACGGGGTGGAGTTCATGCCAGCCTTTAAAGGGCACTGACCTGTGGTGTGTTTCAGTCGTTGTGGCTACTGCTACACTATTTTTGTTTTAAGAACAGGAGATGTAATGATAGTGATCATGGTTGCAAGGATTATAGCTCCCACTTGATTATACTTGTCTGCCACCAGGGGCTAACACAGAGCAGGCGACTGCAGCATGCAAGATCTGTAATGGAGGCTTGCAGCCTCATGGCATGTCTCATGCTGTTTACAACAACTTTAAAATAAAGAAACTTTTCCTTCATTCATGTGTTGCCTAAGAATTGACACTTACGAATTCAAGATGAAACAATCCAGTTGCCTACTTTTTAAAAAAAAAATCAATGTTCATCAAAGGAAATATTTCACTATTGAGAAGGAACTGTTGTCTATAATACTTGTTCTGCAGAATTTTGATGTACATCTTGATACCCCTCATGAAGCAATTGTGATATTTACTGACCACAATCCTCTGGTGTTTTTGAATAAAAACAGAAGATCAAATAGTCTGCAAATTAATCATATTAGAAGTACAAATAATGTGATAGCAGATTGTTTGTCAAGGTCTTAAAATTGATCATGTATAGAAAATACATATTCTCAGCAATGGGTTACATTTGTGTGTTGTTATCACTTTAGTGATTGTAAAGTCAGTTTATTATAACTGAATTTTAACTCGAGTTAAAATTCCTTTATAGCGGGAAAGTGTGATGGATTATGTTATATTTTATATTGTATATAGATATGTTTTAAAGGAGATAAATTGTGGGTTTGTTTTAGTTTGGTCACAAAAAGATACAAACACTTAACAACACAGATCTCATCTCAAGTCAGACAATCCAGGCTCCCAGTGTCTTTGTAATGCCAATCTGTCTGAAGGCACTTTGCTGTTCTAGGAAGGTCATGTGATTTTGCAAGCAGAGAGAGAGAGAGAGAGAGAGAGAGAAAGAGAGAGAGAGACCAAAAAGGCTTTATCTAAGGGCAAAGCTGCTAGCAGCTTTCAGGTGCCGAGCGGCGGGCAGGCTGTTGACAGTCAGCTGGCAACCCACTGACAGCCACCCTCCCCACTGCCGACACCTACCCTCCCCGCTGCCGAAACCCACCCTCCCTGCTGTGGACACCTATCCTCCCCACTGCCAAGAACTAGCCTCCCCGCTGCTGAAACCTACTCTCCCTGCTGCCAACATCTACCCTTCCCACTGCCTGACAATCTCCCGGTGTGGGACTACGGGGCCAGGGTGGCCGGCAGGGCTGGGGCAGCCGGCGGGGGGGGGGGGGGACTGCGGGGATCTTTTGATAATTAGGTTTTAAAATAGTGCAGTTCAGCACAGGTTCAGGCACCTCAGCCCCCACCTCAATGCCGAACACAATGGACAGTTGAAACCCATAGTCCAATGCCAGCTTCCCCAGCCCTGCAGTCCCCCACTGGCTGCCGCAGCCCTGCATTCCAGTGCCAAGGGGCCGTCAGGCAGCGAGGAGGAGGCTATCAGGCAGCGTGGAGGCAAGCTGTCAGGTAGCGGGGAGGCGAGCTGTCAGACAGCTGCCCCTGCCCAGACTCAGGAGTCTGTGGCCCCTCTCCCAGCTTCAGACCTTTCAGGTGGCAGAACACCTGAACGTCCCTCCGCAGCCTGCTCCGGAACCACATTCTCCAGGCAATTCCACCTGAAAGCGGCTTAAGAAAGAGAGAGTGAGATGGCTGGTTTTCTGCAATGGCTTTGGAAGCTTGTTTGAATCCCCATTTTGAAGACAGGTTGCGAGTTCTTAGTTCAACCTGGTCAAAGCCCTTGTGGTCCATACAAGAGGAGATGGCTGGCTGTATAATTTTTCGCCTGAGATAAGAGAAACAGAAAAGGAACTCTGTGGTGACCTGAAAGAAAGATGTTATCATTTGGAAAACCCTGATGGGCAAGTTTCTTCGGCAAGACACTGAAGTGGCAAATCGAAAGGAATCAGTTTGTGTCTAACAAGCAACAAATCTCACTCTGAAAACTAACGGGAACCTTCTTGAGTGGTATCATTTACCTTTTAAGCACCAAAGCCTGGTGAAGATTTATGTTAAATTCGGTGCACAGTATAACAATTGCCTGCAACCAGTGAACTTGGAGGAATGAGAAATGAGATTGGACTGTGAATAAAGAACTTTTCTGAACTTAAACACACATTACATACATGCCCACATAGAATTAGAAGGGGTTCTTAGGTTAAGTTGATAGTAATATGTTAAAATTTGATCCTATTTTTATGTTTAAAACAAAAAGATACTTTTTGTTTAAGTAACCATTTGTCTTGGGTTTGCTGCTGGATTTTGGGGTCCTCTGGGCCCGTAATAGTAGGAACAGGGAAGAGGTTGAAAATGTCTGTGAACACTCTGGCTAGTTTGTTGGCACAGATTTGGCACACCAGCCAAGTATGGTGTCAGGGCCTAATGCCTGATTCAGTTGTACAAGGTGTTGGTCAATAACATTTTGAGAACTCTGTTCAGTTCTGCTTGCCCAGTTATCAGAAGAACATCAATATTTTGGAAAGGGTGCAGAGTTGTTTGAACTGGAGGTCTTGAGTTTTACAGGGAGAGGTTCGATAGGATGGGTCTTTATTCTTTAGAATGAAGGTGGCTGTGAAGTGATCTTTTAGAGTTTTATAAAATCACTAGGGGCAAGGATAAAGTGAATGCTCACGGAGTTTTCCCCCTAGGATAGATGGTTCTAGAACAAGAGAATATCAGTTTAAGGAGAGAGATTTGAGGGACCCTGGTGGGAACATTCTCATTCACAGGGGGGTCCGATTCTGGAGTGGGTTGTGTGAGAGAACAGTAGGTGGCACAATAACAACAACATTGAAAAAACATTTGGTCAAATTTCTGGACAGGAAAGGTTGAGACGGATCGAGACCAAATGCAGACAAATGTCAACGTGTCGAGTCTGCCCGAGTGGGGCCGAAGGCCCTGTTCTATGCTATAGACTCTATTGCACTACTCTCAGCGAAGAAAGCGTCCTCAACCTCATGCCGGCTGTGACGTCACAAAGCGGGCGTATTAGAGGGCGGGGCTGCCGGATGACGCATCGCTCTCCAGTCGGTGAGATGTGCAAGCGTCACACGTCGGCAGCGACGTTTCAAAGCGGGGCGGGTCTGCGTGATGACGCGTCATTCTCCGGCGGGTGGCAAGTGGAGGACGTAGCCACGCCGTAGTCAACTATCGGCCGTGGGAATCGCCGCGGCGCCAGGAGGTGGGAGACCCAGCCGGGAGGACGGCTCGGCCCGGGTAGGAAGGGCTCTCCCGGCGGGCGAGGGCGACCGCTGGAAGTGAAAGGGCAGCAACGTTCCGGGTCTGGGCTCTTCGTCAAGGTACGAGATAAAGGGACAGACACGGGGGGGAGGGACAGACCCCGGGTGGAGAATAGACTCGGGTGGGGAGGATGCTGACGAAGGGGGAACAGACCGGGGGGTTGAGGGAGCAGACCCGGGGGAAAGAGCAGTCGGAGGTGAGAGGGCAGACCCAGGGGGGAGAACAGACTCGGGTAGGGATTGTGCTGAGGGGTGAGGGGGCAGACCTGGGGAGGCATAGACCCGGGGGTGTGCACAGTCTACGGGAGGGACAGACATGGGGTGGCACATTACCGGGCGACAGACTCGGGAAGGGTGGGGGTGGGGCAGACCCTGGGTGGATAACAAGACAGGTGGTTAGGGAATTGACCTGGGGAGAATAGATCTTGGGGGTGAAAGGGCAGACATGGGGGTGAAAGGGCAGACATGGGGGTGAAAGGGCAGACATGGGGGTGAAAGGGCAGACATGGGGGTGAAAGGGCAGACATGGGGGTGAAAGGGCAGACATGGGGGTGAAAGGGCAGACATGGGGGTGAAAGGGCAGACATGGGGGTGAAAGGGCAGACATGGGGGTGAAAGGGCAGACATGGGGGTGAAAGGGCAGACATGGGGGTGAAAGGGCAGACATGGGGGTGAAAGGGCAGACATGGGGGTGAAAGGGCAGACATGGGGGTGAAAGGGCAGACATGGGGGTGAAGTGGAAGACATGGGGGTGAAGTGGAAGACATGGGGGTGAAGTGGAAGACATGGGGGTGAAGTGGAAGACATGGGGGTGAAGTGGAAGACATGGGGGGCATAGACCCAGTAGGAGGGACAGATCTGGGTGGGAGGGGACAGACAGGTGGGGGGAAGACCAGGGTGGAGAACAGATAGGGAGGTGCTGATCTGGGGTGAACAGACCCCAGATGGACAGACCTGGGGTGGGTTACAGACCCAAGGGGAGGGGGAGATACAGAACCAAGCAGAAGGGGAGTTGGGGTGGGAAGGCAGAATGTGGCGGCAGACTGTGAATCTATGGAGAGTGAGTCAGGAGGGGTGGATGCTTTCATTCGCTTCTCTCTCTCTCTGACTGCGCCTGGCAATTCCTGCCGTGCGGTAAATCTGTCTGCCTTGCAGCAAGCAAAAGTAAATTTCATATGACACTTTTATTACTATGACAATAAATTGTATCTTGAATATTGAATTGAGTTTTTTTTACTTTATTTTCATTTTAAACAGGAAACTGCTTTAAAAAACAATTAATGAACAAGATGTTAATAAATTCAACATATACATGGTCAAACTCCTGTTCTAACTCCATGTCCTGGCTTCTAACAGCACAAAAGCCATTTTTAAACAAATTTCTGTAGCAGCTAGAAAGTCTAGCTGCTAGAATTAGCAAAAAATGTTTACAAGTCATTTTTACCCTTACACAAGCTGACAGGTCACAAGTGGAAAAAGCACAGAAACACTGGAGGAACTCATGTGGTCACACAGTGGCCAAAGCCGGTTCAGATCTTCCTAACGTTTTGGGCCTGAGCCCTTACAAACATGGAAAACCTACAGCACAATACAGGCCCCTCAGCCAAACATGTCCCTACCTTAAAAATTACTAGGCTAACCCATAGGCCTCTATTTTTCTAGCTCCATGAACCTATCCGAAAGTCTCTAATAAGACCTAATTGCACTTGCCTCCACCACCATTGCCAGCAGCCCATTCCGCACACTCACCACTCTGCATTTTTTTTTAAATACACCCGACGTCTCCTCTGTACCTACTCCCCAGCTCCTTAAAACCGTGTCCTCTTGTGGCGCCATTTCATCCCTGGGAAAAAGTCGCGGACTATCCACATAATCACAGTCTCTCATCGTCTTATTTCTTCAAGGAATAAGTAAAGAAGTGGGAAGGTGTCAGGATAAGGCTGAAGGATGGCAGGGAGAGGAGTCTGCCAACAAAAGGTCTTAATTGGATATGATAAAGAGGAGAGATGCTAATTGGTTTGGGCTCTAAAGGAGACAGGGAAAAGGGAGAAGGAGAGACAGCTGGAGGAAGGTGACAGGGAAGAATAAAGGGAGTGGGGGAGCATTAACCAGGGATGGGTTGCTGCTGTCGCTCATTTGAGTGTCGCTCCAGCACCACATGGGGCGGCTCCTGCACCACCTTGTCGCTGTTTTTAGGGAACTCTGGCATCTAAAAAATAATTAGCACAGTACCCCTAGGGTTAACAGAAACTGGAGAAGTCTATGTTAATACCATTTGGTTGGAGGGTGCCCAGGCCGAAGATGAGGTGTTGTTCCTCCAATTTGCGAGTGATCTCGGTCTGACAGTACATGAGACCATGGACAGAAATGTTGGCAAGGGAATGGGGCGGGGAATTGAAATGGGTGGCCTCTGGGAGATCCACACTATTGTGGCAGACAGCTGAGGTGCACAACAAAGGGATCTCCTAGTCTGCGTCCAGTCCCTCCGATGTAGAGACCTCAGCGGAAGCACTGGATTCAGCAGATTTACAAGTGAAATGGTGCTTCACTTGGAAGAACTGTATGACATCTTAAGTGGTCGTATGGGAGGGGGTGTGGGCACCAGTGGAACAGCTCCTGTAGTCATGGGGTAGGTACCAAGGGGGTGATTGGTGGGGAGGGAAGAGTGGACAGGGGAGTCATGGAGGGAGTTGTCCCTGTAGAAGGTGGGGAGAGGGGAATATGTTTCTAGTGGTGGGATCATGCAGAGGTTGCAGAAATGGCAGAGGATGACACAGATGAGAGGGTAGAAGAGAAAAACCACTGAGATGTAGGGGAAAGAGTAAGTCTGATAGGAGTGGGAATTCTGTCTAATTTGAGAGGGCCCAGATGGAATAGATCTTCCTCCAATTTACAAGTGGCCTCGGTTTTGCACCTTCCCCCACCCCCACCTTTTTATTCTGATGCCTGCCTGTTTTTGCTTATACCTGAGCAAAGACCCAGGCTGGATATTTTAGTAATAAAAGCACACAGAAATGCCGGAGGAACTCTGCCAGTCTTGCAGGGTCCATAGGAAGTAAAGATTACTGTTGTTTTGGGTCTGAGCCCATCAAGGAATAAGTTCCCCTTTATTTTCCACAGATGCTGTGTGACCAGCTGAGTTTCTCTAGCAGGTTTGTGTAGCACTCAACCTCAGCGTCTGCAGACTTCCTCATTTAACTCCATTGGTTCCACTCGCCAGTCGCTCTCTCCCTGTCAGTCACCCGGCGAATTGAGAAATGCAGGCGGATGGATTTGGAGCTGGTTGGCTTTCCAGACCTTGCCGATCTCCACATTCTTTAGGAAACAGTTTCAGTTGGGACTGAGATTAAAAAATGACAGTGAACTAAATTTAATTCCCAGTAAATAAAACCCTCTCTAGAAGAACACAAAAACTGAAGGTGCTGGAATATTGAGTGAACAGTGGGAAGCAGCAGGGAGTTGGTGGGTCAGGTCACATCCAAGGACGTTTCAGGTTGGGACCCTTTACAAAACTCTCATTACCTTTCTGATTCAATGAACTTCTTGGCTCATTTAACCCCTATAAAGTCCCAACTTTCTGACTGAGGTGGGAATACAGCCAATAGCTGACCACAGGGACCAAAGTGACCTGTTCTCCCTTGCTGCCTTTCTCTGAATAACGACATGGGTACACTTGTTTTGCAGGGTGATAAAAGCAGAGGAGTTGTGGATGGTGGCTAAAGGCAACATTAACGCCAGCCATGTCAGCGAAGAGGAGATGCTTATGTGCTTTATTTCTGAGAAGAGATGACAAGCCACAATGTGACCGGCCAGGCAGTGAAATTCACATGCCCAAATAGAAGTGTTAAGGACCAGTGACTCTGCAATGAAATTTGGCCAGTTGCGCAGGGAGAACCACCGAGAGAAACACAAGCACATCCTCTGAGGGGCTTTGATGAACTAAACAGGAGTGATGTCAAATAATTTATTTTCCACATCGCTAAAGGAGTGAGCAAATATTTGCCTGTTAAAAGTGATTGATCGCTGTTGATGCTTGAAAAACAATTTTCCGTCCCAGACTGAAATTTGTGCTTCAGGATTAGCTGGACTTTTCCTGGATGTAGTTGTGTGAACCTGAAGCAAATGCCATGTTCTTTCCACTGATGATTTGATGCATTGAGACCACATCCTAACCGAACCCTGGTCACTCAGCTGTTGTGAGTGAAGAGGTCCACTCTTCCTTCCGAAATGAGTGCCTGTCAGCAGGCCCACACCAGGGAGCGGCTGTTCACCTGCACTGAGTGTGGCAAGGGCTTCAGTCGATCGTGGGACTATCAGACCCACCGACGGGTTCACACTGGCGAGAAGCCCTTCATCTGCCCTGAGTGTGGCAAGGGCTTTACCCAATCCTCTAGTCTGAAGACCCACCGGCGGATCCACACCAGGGAAAGGCCCTTTACCAGCCCTGAGGTTGACAATGGGTCTAGTCGATCGCCGGATTTGCTGACCCACCAGTTGATCCATACCAGGGAGAGGCCCTACACCTGCACTGAGTGCGGCAAGGGCTTCACCCAGACCTCTCACCTGAACCTTCACTGGCGGATCCACACTGGCGAGAGGCCCTTCACCTGCACTGAGTGCGGCAAGTGCTTCACTCAGTCCACTAACCTGAAGGCCCACTGGCGGATTCACACTGGCGAGAGGCCCTTCACCTGTCCCGAATGTGGCAAGGGCTTTACCCAATCCTCTAGTCTGAAGACCCATCGGCGGATCCACACCAGAGAAAGACTCTTCACCTGCCCTGAGGTCGGCAAAGGGTTTAGTCGATCAAGGGACTTGTTGTCCCACCAGCGGATCCACACCAGAGAGAGGCCCTTCACCTGCCCCGAGTGTGGCAAGGGCTTCACCTACTCCTCTCACCTGAAGCTTCACCAGCGGATCCACACCGGCGAGAGACCTTTCACCTGCACTGAGTGCGGCAAGGGCTTCACTCAGTCCACTAACTTGGAGGCCCACTGGCGGATTCACACCGGGGAGAGACCCTTCACATGCTCTGAGTGCGGCAAGGGCTTCACCCAGTCCTCCAGCCTGAAGACCCATCAGCAGATCCACACCAGAGAGAGGCCTTTCACCTGCCCTGAGGTCGTCAAGGGGTTCAGTCGATCGATAGACTTGCACCGGCAGAAACACACGAGGGAGAGGCCCTTCACCTGCCCCGAGTGTGGCAAGGGCTTCACCCTGTCCTCTAGCCTGAAAACCCACCAGCGGATCCACACTGGGGAGAAGCCCTTCACCTGCTCCGAGTGTGGCAAGGGCTTCAACTATTCCTCTCACCTGAAACTCCACAGGCGGATCCACACTGGTGAGAGGCCCTTCACCTGCCCCGAGTGTGGCAGAGGCTTCACCCACTCCTCTAGCCTGAAGACCCACCAGCGTCTCCACACCGGAGAGAGGCCCTTCACCTGCTCTGAGTGCGGCAAGGGCTTCACTCAGTCCTCTGACCTGAAGTCCCACCGGCGGATCCACACTGGCGAGAGGCCCTTCACCTGCCCTGAGTGTGGCAAGGGCTTCACTCAGCCTTCTAGACTGAAGACCCACCGGCGCATCCACACCGGGGAGAGGCCCTTCACCTGCCCTGAGTGTGGCTGGGGGTTTGCCCAGTTGTCCCACCTGATAACCCACCAGCGTTTCCACACAGGGGAGAGGCCTTTCATCTGCAGTCAGTGCGGCAAGGGCTTCACCCAGTCCTCTAGCCTGAAGTACCACCGGCGGATCCACACTGGGGAGAAGCCCTTCAATTGCCCTGAGTGTGGAAAGGGGTTCTCCCAATCGTTCAACCTGAAGTCTCACCTGAGGGTCCACACTGGGGAGAAGCCCTTTCCTTGCCCTGAGTGCGGCAAGAGGTTCAGTCGATCGTCGGACTTGCTGATCCACCAGCACGTTCACACTGGCGAGAAGCCTTACACCTGCACTGAGTGTGGCAAAGGATTCACTCATTCCTCTGGCCTGGCATGCCATAGGCGGATCCACACCAGGTAGAGTTCCTTTACCTGCCCAAGTGTGGTTGGGGGGGGGGGGGTGGTTCACTCGATTGTCAAATGTGTTTTCTTCTCGCCACTTGTCTCTGTTTTTTTTTGTTAATATATTTCTCCCAGCAGCATCTTTGTTTTCTCTGCTTGCTTGTTAGATAAGAGTTTTTAGTTGTTCTGCAAAATGGATGGTCAGAATGTTCCAACATTTTCTATTGACTGTTAACAACCTCGACTGAACGTTTTGATGATGGTTTGAGAATTATTGTAGTGAATATTACCACCGTAATATAATAAGATTTACGACGTACATCAATCGTTGAAGTTTGTGTATTTGAATAAAACTTTGGAAAACTCAACTTTAGTAATTTATTGAACAAATCATAGACAACTATATTGCTGACCCATCAGCGTGTTCACACAGGTGAGGGGCCCTTCACCTGTGCAGTGTGTGGGAAACGATTCACTCAGTCATACAGCTTGGTGACCCACCAGTGGGTTTACACTGAGAGGCCCTTCACCTGTGCAATGTATGGGAAAGGATTTGCTTGGTCATCCAACTTGATAACTCACCAGTGGGTTCACGCCAAGGGCAATATTTAAATCTGTCATATGTTAAGCATTTAAGTATGTTTGTATTTTAAAAAGAAAATTAAATTTAACAACGTATTCAAATCTGCTGCTGTATGTAAGGAGTTTGCATGTTTCCCTGTGACATTTTAGGGTTTCCTCTGGGTGTTCTGGTTTCCTCCCACTCTCCAATATCGTACGTGGATTGTAGGTTAATTGGGTGTATTTGGGTGGCGTGGGCTTGTTACCTTGCTGTATCTCTAAAATTAAAAGAAATGCATTTAAAATGAAATTTCCTGCTCCATAGGATAGTGGAGGCCAGATCATTGTCTAATTAAGGTGAATATAAAAATGCATTTACAAGAGTGAAGGGTAAAAAACTGTCATAGATGTGAAGAGGATATCTGTTTCCAGCAGGATGCAGATCAGTGGGAAGATGGGCCAAAACTGGAAAATGGAATTTAACTCTTGGCATGAAGGTTGGAGGTCTTGTGGATGGTGTGTTTGACAGGGGTGGGTAACCTTTTAATTTAGACATGCAGCATGGTAACAGGCCATTTTGGTCTGTGCTGCCCTATTAACCTACATCCCCAGTACGTATTCTTGGGCTGAAATGGCCTGAATTGTCTAAATTAAAAAATGAAAGAGTTGGCCACTCCTGGTGTAGAACATTGTAGCATGTTATAGATAGGATACATTATTGATAGGATACAGAGTTGGATAGAAAAGTGACAGGTGGAGTACAATCCAGATAAGTGTTAGGTAATGCATTTGGGAAGGTCAAACCTGAAGGATGAGTACAGGGTGAATGGCAGGATTCTTATCAGTGTTAAGAACAGAGAGACCTTGGGGTCCAAATCCACACATCTGTCAAGGTGTCTGCACAGTTAAGGAGTCTTATGGTGAGCTGGTCTTCATTAGTCAGGGCATTAAGTTCAGGAACCGTGAGGTAATGTTGCAGCTCTAGAAAATTCTGGGTAGACCACACTTGGAGTATTGTGTTCAGCTTTTGTCATTTCATTATTTCATTACAAGAAAGATTTGGAAGCTATGGAAATGGTGCAGCGTAGATTTTCCAAGATGTTTCCTGAAATGGAGAATAAGGTTGTCAGAGCCAGGGGTTCTCTTGGAGCAGAGAGGGATGAGAGGTATCTTAATAGAGGTCTACAAGATTTTAAGAGGCGTAGCTCAGGTGAACAGCCAGCACTTTTTTGTGGGGTGAGACCAGCAAACACCAGAGGACATCTACAAGGTGAGGGGAGGAATGTTCAGGGGAGTTGTCAGGGGTACGTTTTTTTAAAAACACAGTGGTGGGCATTTTGAATGTATTGCCAGGGGTGGTCCAGTGGGGACATTTAAAAGACTTTTAGACAGACACATGGATGCAAGGAAAAGCAAGGGTTATGGGTGTGAGGTAGGCTGTGGGGTGCTGTGATGTTCTACGTTTGAGGTGCTATTCTTTGGTAATCAATCCAGGGCATGACTGACATGGTGAATGGCACAGCCCTGGAGAGTGATGCAGGACAGAGAGACCCAGGGGGATGGGGGTAGAGTTGCTTGAAACTGGCCACTCTGGTGGATGGGACAGAAGCAGGCATTTGGAAATGCGGGCTTTCATTGGGCAGGTTGCCGAGTACAAAGATTGGGACCCCCGATACAGCTGCTGGCATGACCACACTAAGTATGTTGTCCACAGTTCCAGCTGTCCTACTAGAGGAAGGACATCAATAAGTTAAAAGGGTGCACATGAGATTCTGGGACTGGATAGTCCAGGTCCTATCTTTATCTGTGATACCCAATCCAGCAAGGTCCTGGATGGTTCCACTCCCACTACTTTCACCACGTTTGAACGTGCATCCATTACAACATCGAATAGCACCTGGTGGCTGAACAACCTTGCGCATTAGTGTGATAGTTTCCATTCACCAGCATGGTTGGCGTAGTGGTTAGCACAATGCCTTTACAGTGCCAGCGATCAGGACTGGGGTTCAAAGGAGTTTGTATGTTCTCCCAGTATCTCCATGGATTTTCTCTGGGGGCTCTGGTTTCCTCCCACCATTCAAAATGTATAGAGTAGGGGAATCAGTAGCCAGGGGACTTAGGATTAAGGTGGGGGGGGGGGGAGAGGAAACACTTCACTGGAACCTGAGGAGTAACTATTTTTACACAGAGGGTGGAGGGTGTATGGAATGGGGTGCCGGAGAAGGTGGTTAAAGTAGGCACTATTGCAGTGATTCAGAAAATGATTGGTTGGATCCATGCATAGGAGAGATTTAGAGGGGATGGGGCCAAACACTTGCAGGTGGGACTAGTGCAGGGGATTTCAGACAGTGTTGAAAAAGAAGGGCCAAAGGGTCTATTTTGCTGCTGCATGGCTCAGACCAGAGGATGAGGTCTGAGATTAAGCAGGGCACACAGAATTCATAGACATGAATAAGCCATGAAATTTGTTTTGTGGCAGCATCACAGAGTATTCATGTAAATCGCCTTACAATAATAAATAAAAATAGTGCACGAAAAGTCAAAGTAAGCCACTGTCTGGGGTCCATTGATCATTCAGGAACTTGATGCTGTTGAGTGCTTGTCTTTAGGCTCCTGTACCTTTTCCCGGATGGTAGCAGAATGAAGAAGGCATGGCCTGGATGGTGGGAGTCTGAAGACAAGCTTTTTTTTAAAGAATCTATCTCATGTAGATGTCCTCGATGGAATGAAGTCTGGTGTCTGTGATGCTGCAGGCCAAGTTAACAACCCTCTGGGTTTTGTCCTGAGTGTTGGCACCTCCATACCTGGCAGTGATGCAACCAGCCAGAATGCTCCACAGCACAATTATAGAGGTTTTTGAGAGTCTTTGGTGACATACCGAATCTCCTCAAACACCTCATAAAGTATAGCCGCTGGCGAGCCTTCTTTGTGATGCATCAACATGGAGACTCCAGGACAGATCCTCAGAGTAACATGGTGGTGTGGATCCTAACTTTTGGAAACAGTGAAAGTTTTGTCTTTCTGAACATATTTTTCAGTCTTATGACATTCCAAAACACTTCATGACTCATAAAATCCTTCTGAAGTTCGTCACTGCGGGAAGACCAGCAGTGAACTAGTGCACAGAGAGATCCCACGGCAACAGAGTGCATCCAACCAGGTGAACTGAAAGAAAATTGAATGAAGGGAAGCAGCAAATGTTCTTTCAATTTTTTTTTAAACAATAAAAATACAGTTAAATCCACATTGAACTGCTGTTAACGAATTGAAACATAAATACGATGACTGAATGATGTAGGCGGGAGTAGTTAGTTTTAGTTTTAAACATTTCCAACAGTCATCTTTAACCAAAGTGGCTTAAACTTGTTCCCTTCAATATTGAACGTTATTGCTTTTGAACATGATGAAAACCAGAGGAGCCAAAGCTGCTAAAAGTGGTAAAGAGGAGACAGCACCTCTGACTGCAAACTTTGTCTCAGACATGTTGAAAAAGGTTGGGAGGTAACACAAGAAATAACTGCAGCAGTGAAAGAAAGTAATTGAGAAATTGATTTGAAGCTTGAAAATGTCCTACAATTAATTTCAGCAATTGAGGATTGTTTGGAAACTGTTAATGACTTTTTCGATAAATTAGAAACTCGACATGTCTGTCACCTTGAAGGTGGTTGATTTGGAGAGCAGGAGCAAACACCAAAATATTCGGATCTTGGGCTTAAAGGAAGATATTGAGAAAGGCAAAGTTAACTGATTTCTTCTCACTTATGGATGTGTTTGGAAGAGATTTTTTTGCTACTTAGCCCGAGCTCGACAGAGCACATCGGTCTTTAGTTCCCAAGCCATCCTCGGAACATCATTCACATTTAGTAATTCTTCATTTTCATTACTATCAAGAGAAGAACCATGTTATTTGTGAAGCTATTTGGAATAGAAATTTGATTTATCAGGATTAACAGAATTTGTTAATAGATTCTAATTAATAGATTAGAAGTTATGGAGATGCTAAAAGAATATAGAGATGTTCTGATGAGTTATATAAGAAAGGACTGAGATGTGCTTTGCTCATCTGCAGGTCACCGTGGAAGATGGCCATAAGAAATTTTTAAATTTGGTGATTGAAGCTCGCAAAGTTTGAACTGATTCCGTCTCAGTTTCAATTATGATAATATCTAATAGTCTGTGTCTGAGTTGTTTTCATCTTGAAAGCAGTTTTTTTTTGGTTGGGGAAGTCTGCTCTTGTGTTAATTGAAGAGTTAAGTTGTTAAAAGTTAATGTTCTTGTTACAAAATACAATTAACAAGTTAGTGTGGTGGTACACACACCGGACTACTGCGGGGGCAACCTCTGTACCTGCAGAAGAGCATGGGGACAAGACAACACCTGGCTGGTTATCAATCAGCCATCAAGCCCCACCCAGTCGGGTGTCAATCACCCTCCGGGATATAAGCCTGAGCTGGCCCTTCGAAGTCACTCTCAGGGCTCACAGCAGCACACTCTCGTAACTGGCTCTGTGGAGTTTTACGTTGAATAAAGCCTGTTGTACAGTCTTTTGGTTTTGTGTGTTTGCACCACAATTTATTCAACATAAAACAAGCTGCTATGGAAAAGCTCCTGAGTGCTGGGAGCCTTGAATTCGACCCAAGCCACCCAGAAGCACAAACACACTTCGAAATCTGGAGGCACACGGTTGAATTGATCATTGAGGCTCACGCCGATGACATCCTGGACTCCGATCAAAAGAAGCTCATCTTACTCTGATCCAAGCTGAGTCCCCGAGCCTTCCAGGCTTTCAAATACTGCCCCAGGTACTCAGAAGCGATGAACACCCTCAAGGCCATGTACAAACCTACCACAAACATGGTCTTTGCAAGGTACCTCCTGAGCCTGTGAGGGATACTGGAATGTTAGGAGTTCAGAGATACTGGAAGCAAGTGCCAATTAAGAATAAAGTATTATGGGTTAACTTAAGGTGAAGGGATACTGGAATGTTAGGAGTCAAGCAAGTGCCAATTAAGAATAAAGTATTATGGGTTAACTTAAGGTGAAGGGATACTGGAATGTGAGGAGTCAAGCAAGTGCTCATTAGAGATGAAGTATTATGGGTTAAATCAGGGCGAAGGGATGCTGGAATGAGAGGAAGGGATGTAAAAGTGTAATAAACTAAGGATCTTCAAAACAGGATAACAAGTAGATAGCTTTAGCAAGTCTTAGGGATTGATTAATGAGTGAAGAACAAAGACATGATAAAGACACATAAACTGATAAGTTAGAATCCACGTGGGCAGAATTACCTAATGCTGAACCAATCCAGGAGGCAGAAGAATGTTGGGGGGAAGGTATCTCTGTACTGAAATGAAATGTATAAAAGTTGGGTCAGCCTCAGTATCTGTGTGTATTCCCAGGGTAAGGGGAAGCTCCCAACTTTGCATTGTTGTAATAGTATAATAAAAGTTCTTTGTTCTCAGTTTTTGTCTCGAGCAAATTCTGTGAAGGTACTTCTGTTTCTCACAAGCCCAACAACCTGGGGAGGCGGCTGAGTCCTACCTAAGAGACTTCGTGAGTTCACTCGACCTTGTCTAGCTGAATCTGGGGAAAGTGAAAGGGAGGTCGAGACTGATAAGGGAAGCCTACGTCCAGGCAGAAGCTGCTGGAAGAATATATCTCCTCAGTGGAGGGAGTTCAAACCCTGGAGGCAGCTGCCCTACACACCGAAGCCTTCGATTCCAGGATCCCTCAATCCTCCTTGTGGTCAGCACAATCAGCTGCTATGGCCCTGGATCAAGCTGGGGAAGAAAACGTCACTGCTGCGGGCGCCCAGTGCCCCTGTCAGTACTGTGGGTCCCGGTGTGGGTCTGATCACCGATCGCGCCAAAACTGGCCAGCCAAATCCCAGTATTGCTCGAGGTGAGGCAAGAAAGGCCACTTCACAAAGGTATGTTTCTCCACCACGTGCAATTCCCAGGTGATACCATTCCCCCCACAGACACTTCCGGCGACCCAACTTCCAGCCTCACCGGCAACGATCGCTGAATGCACGCCATACGCCTCGATCAGCCCTTGCTCTCGCCAGCACTGCCTGCCAAAGACTACAACGACGCTACTTAGTTTTGCCTCCCCGACAGCTAGTGGCGTGACGTTACTTCCCCCGGCGCACCAAACGTAGCCAGGGAAGAAGGCCAGCCATGCCTCACTCTGCCACATGGCGCTGTCATCTTGGCTCATACAGGCACAGACGCCGTCGACACCGAGGCCCTCCCAGGCCTCCAGCAATGACGACGTGGTCAACATGGGCAAGGACCAGCCCACCCTACCGACACATCCTATGCCATTGGACCTCGCTAACCGCTGCACACCACACCTCACGACTATGGAGAGCACCACCAGTCAACACTCACCTCTCATGATGTCTGCATTAGACTCCGACGACCACATGTTACCTCCGCCATCGGGAAACGACGACTTGGACCCGAGATGGTCCTAGCAGCCACCACCCTGACCCGGAACGTTCCTCACGACCTCAGGCGCTCCACGATTGACATTAAAATCAATGGACAGGTAACAAAAGTGTCTAATCAACAGTGGCAGCACTGAGAGCTTCATTCACCCGAGCGTGCCCCACTCACTAAAGCTAAAAATCCACCCCACCACCCTCGCCTTCGCCGCCAAGGACTGGACTATCAATACCCTCGGGCGCTGCTCAGCGTATCTGACTTGGGGGAGGTGGGTGGGGGGAGACATACACTTGGTTCAGGCTTCTGGTCATGACCAAACTCTGCGCCGCAGTCCTCCTGGGCTTAGACTTCCAATGCCACCTACAGAGCATCATCCTCACCTTCGGGGGGCCCCTACCCTCCATTCACGCTACACAGTGCACCTTCCAACCAGCCCCAGCCAACCTGCGGCCTTTCCACACTGAGCATCACCCCTCCCATGTTCTTACACCTCACGCCAGACTGCAAGCTGATAGCCACCAGAAGTAGGCACTATTGCGCTGCAGACAGAGACTTCATCAGGGCGGTGGTGCAGTGGCCTCTGGCAGAAGGTGTCAATAGAGTCCAGTAACAGCCCTTAGAGAGCCCAAGTTCTAGTGGTCAAAGGGGAAAGCAAGCCGAGGATGGTCATGGACCATCAACAGGTACACCTAGCTGGATGCCTACCCCCTAACAAGGATAGCTGACATGGTCAACGAGATAGCCTGTTACCGGGACTTCTCCACAATTGACCTGAGGTTGGCCTATCACCAACTCCCCATCCACCTGCGGGACAAGCCCTATACCAGCTTTGAGGCAGACGGGCGCCTGTACCAGTTCCTCTGGGTTCCATTTGGGGTCACGAATGGGGTCTCCATCTTCCAGTGGGAGATGGATCGAATGGTAGACCGGCACAAGCTGAAGGTGACTTTCTTGTACCTGGATAATGTCTCCATCTGCGGCCACGACCAGCAGGACCACGATGCCATCCTGGAGAAATTTCTCCGGACGGCTGAGGAGCTGAACCTAACGTACAATAAAGAGAAGTGCGTGTTCAGCACCATCTGCCTCGCCATCCTGGGGAACATCATGGAACATGGTGTCATTGGCCCAGATCCAGGACGGATGCACCCATTAATGGCCTACTGCAGGGGGTAACCTCTGTACCTGAAGAAGAGCATGTGGACTAGACAACACCTGGCCGGCTGTCAATCAGCCGACCTAAGTGAACCAAGTCCCACCCAGTCGGGTGTCAATCACCCTTCAAAGTCACTCTCAGAGTTCACAGCAAGCAGCAGCACACTCTCACAGCTGGCTCTGTGGAGTTTTACGTCGAATAAAGCCTGCTGTGCAGTCTTTTGGTTTTGAGTGTTTGCGTCTGACCGATAGCACACCACAGTTAGGTAAACAGAAGAGCATTTATTAATTTTGTCCAGGGTGGGAGAGACAGAACCCAACAGTATTCTACTTGATACTGTTTTTCTCTGAGTGCCTACTCACTGTATGTATTTCAGACTAATCAAAGTTTTCCATATTTGGAATTGCATTTCATTTACTGAGACAGCATTCTTTAGCAGATAATGCTATTCCAATCAAGCAGAGTTATCAACAGATGTTACAATAAAGAATTTATGGAATTCAGCTCTTAAGTGTACAAGGCAGGTTCTAGCTATTTCCCTTAAAAGGAACTATCGATCCCATTTTCAGACAGCTATTTCGTTACATCATTCTCTTTAAAGCATTCTACAGCCACTTCAGCCTAGCATAGACTAGCACCACCTTATCAAACTCTAATAATTAACAGCTACTTGCATCTTGTCATAATTCTTTGGATGTTAACTTCATCAAATGACTTAATAATAATCAAGTATATGGTTGCAGGAGGGATGTGATTGGCAGCTTAACTATTCCTGGATTTCATTGCTTTAGGTGTGATAGAATCAGAGGGGCAAGAGGGTGTGGTGTTGCATTGATTGCCAGAGAAAATATTACCGTGGTGAGAGGGCTCATCCAGGGAGGCCATTTGAGTGGAATTGAGGAGTGGGAAAGGGTTAGTCACACTTATAGGGGTGTATTATCGACTGCCAAATAGGGAATGAGAACGAGAGGAGCAAATCTGCAGGGAGATGACAGATATTGTAATAAGCACAGGGTTGTGATTATGGGAGATTTTAATTTTCCACATATAGATTGGGAAACCCATTCTGTGAAAGGGCTGGATTGGTTGGAGTTTGTAAAATGTGTGCAGGGTAGTTTTTTACAGCAATACGTAGAGGTACTGACTAGAGAAGGGGTATTGTTGGATCTACTGTTGGGGAATGAGAAAGGTCAGGTGACAGACCTTTGGGGAGCACTTCGGGTCCAGTAATCATAGTGCCATTAGATTCAATGTAATAATGAGAGGGATAGATCAGGATCTAAGATTGAGGTTTTTGAGTTGGGAGAAAAGCTAGATTTGAGGAGATGCGAAAGGATTTATAAGGAGAGGATTGGGACGATTGTTTTTTGGGCAGGATGTAGTAGAGAAATGGAGGTCATTTAAAGGTGAGATTTTGAGGGTGCAAAATCTTTATGTTCCTGTTAGGTTGAGAGGGAGGGTCAAAAATTTGAGAGAGCCATGGTTTTCAAGGTATATTGGAAATTTGGTTCAAAAAAAGGGAGACCTGCAATAAATATAAGAAACAAAGAATAAAGGATATGTTTGGAGAGTACGTTGAATGTAAAAATGAATCTTAAGAGAGAAATTAGAAAAGCTAAATGGTACGAGGTGGCTATAGCAAACAGGGTGAAAATAAATCCAAAGGGTTTCTACAAATATGTTAATAGCAAAAGGAGATTGAGGGATAAAATTGGTCTCTTAGTGTGTAGGGCAAAAAGAGATTGGGGAGATCTTGAACAATTTCTTCAGTATTCACCAAGGAGAAGGATATTGAATTGTGTGGGGTAAAGGAAGCAAAGAGGGTAATTATGGAAACTATAGTGATTAAGAAAGAGTAAGTGCTGGAGCTTTTGTAGTGTATTAAGGTGGATGAGTCTCCGGGACCTGACGGGATTTTCCCCACGACCTTGAGAGAAGTTGGTGACGAAATAGCAGAGGCTCTGATAGTGATTTTTCAAATGTCATTAGGGATGGGTATAGTGCTGGAGGATTGGCATATTATACATGTGGTTCCATTGTTTAAAAAGGGTTCGAGGAGCAAGCCTAGCAATTATCGACCTGTAAGTTTGACATCTGTGATAGGTAAATTAATGGAAAACGTTCTTAAAGATAGTGTGTATATATAAGTATCTGGATACACGGGGTCTGATGAGGAACACTTGATTTGTGTGTGGAAAGTCATGTAAAAAAAACAATCTTGTTTAATTTTTTGAAGAGGTGACTAGGAATGTTGATGAGGGTAGGACAGTGGATGTTGTCTATATGGGCTTTAGACAGGCCTTCATTAAGGTTCCATGTGGAAGGTTAGTTAGGAAGGTTCAGTTGTTAGGTATTAATTTTGAGATAGTCAAATGGATTCAACAGTGGCTGGAAGGGAGATGCCAGAGTGGATAACTGTCCAATTGAGGCTGGTGATGTGATGTGCCTCAGGGATTGATTTTGGGTCCTTTGCTCTTTGTGACAGAATGTTTTTAGCAGATAAATTGGAGCAGGGTTTTTAGTGTAGGTCAAATACAAACACTTTAAAGCATATATTATTTAAAATACTGGAGCTCTGCTCATGATAGACATGTCGGGGCCTCAGAGCCTTTGAAGAAGTTTTGGAGAATGCCCAAGAAACTTCATTAATGGATTATTGTTTACAAAAAGGCAACAGATGAAATAACTCATCAGAACCACATTCTGTCTGGAGTGAAACTTGCTGTTCTAAGAGGGTCATGTGGTTTTGCAAGCAGAGAGAGTAAAACCGGCTTTTTCTCTGAGAGAGAGAAATCAGTTTTACAGTCAGCAGCAGCGACTAGGATTGGAACAGGACAAGCTGGCCAGCTTGTGGAAAACCGCATTTGGAAGATGGGTTGTGAGTGCTTAGTTCAGCATAGTCAAAACCCTTGTGTTTCATGCAAGAGGAGACGACTGGATAATGTTCCACTTGAAATAGGAGAAACAAAAAGGAATTCTGTGGTGACCTGAAAGAAAGATTATCATCTGGAATACCCTGAGTGGGCAAGTTTCATCTGGAAGACACTAACGTGGCTGATTTTAAAAGGTATCAGTTGTGGAGGTCCTGGAACAACAAATCTCTCTCTGAAAACTGATAAGAAACTTCCTGAGTGGTAACCATTTATCTTCAAAGCACCAAAGCCTGGTCAACTTTATAAATGTTAAATTCTGTGCACAGTATAAGAACCAGTGAACTTGGAGGAGTGAGACGTGAGATTGGACAATGAATCAAAGAACTTTTCTGAACTTACATACACATTACATACATATGCACTTAGAATTAGAAGGGGGTTAAGTTAGGTTAGTTAAGTCAATAGTGATAAGTTAAAATGTGATTCTGTTTTCATGTTTTTTTTTGTTTTTTTAAATTTTTTATTTTTCACACCATAAAAGCCATGATATACACTTTTTCTTTTTCACACATATACAGTGACTTTTTCTCCCCCCCCCCCCCTCCCTCCTCCCAGCCCACCCCCCCCCCCTCTCATCCATTTTAGGTATACAATCTAGGTTGCATTAAACCAGTCAGACAATGTTGTCATTCAACAAAAATACACCAGAAATTCTACTGAGTCCATTCTTTTCTTTCCTTCTCCTTCCATCAACTTAGGTAATGTTTGTCCCCGGTAGGTTTTCGCTATTGTATTTAATGTAAGGCTCCCATATTTGTTCGAATATTTCAATATTATTTCTTAAACTATATGTCAATTTTTCTAATGGAATACATTTATTCATTTCTATATACCATTGTTGTATTTTCAAATTATCTTCCAATTTCCAGGTTGACATAATACATTTTTTTGCTACGGCTAGGGCTATCTTAACAAATCTTTTTTGTGCATCCTCCAAATCAATTCCAAATTCTTTGTTTTTTATGTTACTTCGGAGAAAGATCTCTGGATTCTTTGGTATATTGTTTTCTGTTATTTTATTTAATATCTGACTGAGATCATCCCAAAATTTTTCTACTCTCTCACATGTCCAGATTGCATGAATTGTTGTTCCCATTTCTTTTTTACATCGAAAACATCTATCAGATACTGTTGGGTCCCATTTATTTAACTTTTGTGGTGTAATGTATAGTCTGTGTAACCAATTATATTGTATCATACGTAGCCTCGTATTTATTGTATTTCTCATCGTTCCAGAACATAATTTCTCCCATGTTTCCTTTTTTATCTTTATATTTAAATCTTGTTCCCATTTTTGTTTAGTTTTACCATTTGTTTCCTCATTCTCCTTTTCTTGCAGTTTAATATACATATTTGTTATAAATCTTTTGATTAACATTGTATCTGTAATCACATATTCAAGGTTACTTCCCTCTGGTAAACTCAAATTGCTTCCTAATTTATCCTTCAAGTAGGATCTCAGTTGGTAATATGCCAGCGCTGTATCTCCAGTTATATTGTACTTATCTCTCATTTGTTCAAAGGATAAGAATCTACTTCCTGAAAAACAATTTTCTATTCTTTTAATCCCTTTTTTTTCCCATTCTCTAAAGGAAAGGTTATCTATTGTAAAAGGGAGTAGCTTATTTTGCGTCAATATTAGTTTTGGTAATTGATAATTTGTTTTATTTCTTTCTACATGAATCTTCTTCCAAATATTGAGGAGATGATGTAGTACTGGAGAAGTTCTATGTTGTACCAATTTTTCGTCCCATTTATACAATATGTGTTCAGGTATCTTTTCCCCTATTTTATCTAATTCTAATCTCGTCCAGTCTGGTTTTTCCCTTGTTTGATAAAAATCTGATATTAATTGTGCGGCTCTATAATAATTTTTGAAGTTTGGCAATTGTAAGCCTCCTTGTTTATACCATTCTGTTAATTTATCTAGTGCTATCCTCGGTTTCCCCCCTCTCCATAAAAATTTCCTTATTATTTTCTTTAACTCTTTGAAGAATTTTTCTGTCAGTTGTATTGGCAATGCCTGAAATAAGTATAATATCCTTGGAAAAATGTTCATTTTAATACAGTTTATCCTTCCTATCAGTGTTAGTGGTAGATCTTTCCAATGCTCTAAATCGTCCTGTAATTTTTTTCATTAGTGGATTGTAATTGAGTTTATATAATTGGCCTAGATTTTTGTTTATTTGTACACCTAGGTATCTTATTGCCTGCATTTGCCATCTGAATGGAGATTCCTTCTTAAATTTTGAGAAATCCGCATTATTCATAGGCATTGCTTCACTTTTATTTACGTTTATCTTGTAACCCGACACTTCTCCATATTCCTTCAATTTCTTATATAATTCTTTTATTGATATTCTGGTTCTGTTAAGTACACTATAACATCATCCGCAAATAGACTGATTTTATATTCCCTGTCTTTTATTTTTATTCCTTTTATATTATTATCTATTCTTATCAATTCTGCTAGTGGTTCTATAGCTAGCGCAAACAATAAAGGTGATAGTGGGCATCCCTGCCGCGTTGACCTGCTTAAGTTAAATTGCTTTGATACATGTCCATTTACTGTCACTTTTGCTAACGGTCCCTTATATAATGCTTTAATCCAATTAATATACTTCTCCGGTAAACTGAATTTTTGCAATACTTTGAACAAATAATTCCATTCTACTCTGTCGAAGGCCTTCTCTGCGTCTAAAGCAACTGCTACTGTAGGTGCTTTATTTCCTTCTACTGCATGAATTAAGTTAGTAAATTTACAAATATTGTCTGTTGTGCGTCTTTTTTTGATAAATCCAGTTTGGTCTAAATTTACCATTTTTGGTACCTGTTCTGCTAATCTGTTTGCTAATAGTTTAGCTATTATCTTATAATCTGTGTTTAGCAAAGATATTGGTCTATATGACGCTGGTGAGAGTGGATCTTTCCCTTGTTTTAGTATTACTGTAATTATTGCTGTTTTACATGAATCTGGTTAGCTTTGTGTTTCATCAATCTGGTTGATTACATCCAGGAGGGGCGGTATTAATAAGTCTTTAAATGTTTTGTAGAATTCTATTGGAAATCCATCCTCTCCTGGTGTCTTATTATTTGGTAATTTTTTTATTATTTCTTTTGGATTATATGTAATTTGTTTGTCTTTTTTCCTTGATGCCAATACCATTTTCTTAGCTTGTTCTGTCTTAAGCTGCCATGCTAGGATTTTGTGCGTTTTTTCACCTAGTTCATAATATTTCTGTTTTGTCTTCATTATATTCTTCTCTACCTTATATGTTTGTAATGTTTCATATTTTACTTTTTTATCCGCCAATTAGTTGTATCTTCCTTCATTGCTAATTTTTTTTCTATGTTTACTATTTCCCTTTCCAACTGCTCTGTTTCCTAATTATAGTCCTTCTTCATCTTGGTTACATAACTTATTATTTGCCCTCTAATGAATGCTTTCATTGCGTCCCATAGTATAAACTTATCTTCCACTGATTCCGTATTTACTTCAAAATACATTTTTAATTGTTTTTCAATAAATTCTCTAAAATCCTGTCTTTTAAGTAGCATGGGGTTTAATCTCCATCTATACATTCTTGGAGGGATGTCCTCTAGCTTTACTGTCAATATTAAGGGTGAATGGTCCGATAGCATTCTCGCTTTATATTCTGTTTTTCTTACTCTATCCTGCATACTAGCTGATAACAAAAATAGGTCTATTCTTGAGTATGTTTTATGTCTAGCCGAGTAGTATGAGTACTACTATAAAAGTAGTTTCTTTTGGGTTTTGTTTCCTCCATATATCCAAAAGTTTCATTTCTTGCATTGATTTAATTATACATTTGGTTACTTTGGTTCCTGTTAATTTTTTTCCCCGTTTTATCCATATTTGGATCCAAATTCAGGTTGAAATCCCCTCCTATTAGTATGTTCCCTTGCGTATTAGCTACCTTCAAAAAGATATCTTGCATAAACTTTTGATCTTCTTCGTTAGGTGAATATACATTAAGTAGATTCCAAAACTCCGAATATATCTGACATTTTATCATAACATATCTCCTTGCTGGATCTATTATTTCCTCTTCTATTTTAAATGGCACATTTTTACTAATTAATATAGCCACTCCTCTTGCTTTTGAATTATACGATGCTGCTGTTACATGTCCTACCCAATCTCTCTTTAATTTCTTGTGCTCCAATTCAGTTAAGTGTGTTTCTTGGACGAATGCTATATCAATTTTTTCCTTTTTCAGTAAATTTAGTAGTTTCTTCCTTTTAATTTGGTTATGTATTCCATTAATATTTAAAGTCATATAGTTCAGCATAGCCATTTTATATTTTGTTTATCTTCTCTTTCCGTTTTTCCATCATTACCTTTCCTCCTTTTCCATTTCTGTTTTCTTATTTTCAACCCTTTATAAGACAACATTCCTACAACATCCAACATTTTCCTTATTCTCCTATTTATATCTTCTTTATCCCCAATCTCCCCTTCCCCTCCTGAGTTGTCCTTTATCCCTTGTCGGACAACCACATCTCCCCTCTCCATTTGGATTTGCGAATCCACTCGCAAGCGTCAACTGATTTTGCAGTGACCGCTATTTCCCCCCACCCAGCCCCCCCAGAAAAGATTTCACTTTTCATATGTAACAAAGGTCACTCTTTTAATTCCCTCCTTATTCTCTCTATTCCATTACCTTCCCTTATTAATTCTTGTCTATACTATCTATATTTTCCTCTCAGTACAGATGCATTCACGTATGCACCTTGTCTCTATTCACTCTTATACCTCTTTACCCGCATACATATCAATCATGATCATTTTTACTCTCATTACCCGTCTTCATCCCTCAGTCTATTTTTGTCTTTACCCACATACATATCAATCGCGATCATTTTTACTCTCATTACCCGTCTTCATCCTTCAGTCTATTTTTGTAATTGTTCTGCAAATTTTCGTGCTTCTTCTGGATCCAAGAATAGTCTGTTTTGTTGTCCTGGAATAAATATTTTCAATACCGCTGGATGCTTTAGTATAAATTTATACCCTTTCTTCCATAAAATCGCCTTTGCTGTATTGAACTCTTTTTTCTTCTTTAGGAGTTCAAAACTTATATCTGGATAAATGAAGATTTTTTGCCCTTTATACTCCAGTGGTTTGTTGCCCTCTCTTACTTTTTCCATTGTCTTCTCCAGTACCTTTTCTCTTGTAGTATATCTTAGGAATTTTACTAAAATAGATCTTGGTTTTTGTTGTGGTTGTGGTTTAGAGGCCAATGCTCTATGTGCCCTTTCTATTTCCATTTCTTGCTGTAGTTCTGGACATCCTAGGGTCTTAGGGATCCAATCTTTTATAAACTCCCTCATATTCTTGCCTTCTTCATCTTCCTTAAGGCCCACTATCTTTATGTTATTTCTTCTGTTATAATTTTCCATTATATCTATTTTTTTAGCTAGTAGTTCTTGTGTCTCTTTAGTTTTTTTATTAGATTCCTCCAATTTCTTTTTTAAGTCTTCTACCTCCATTTCTGCTGCTACTGCCCGCTCTTCCATCTTGTCCATTTTCTTTCCCATTTCTGTTAAGGTCATATCTATTTTATTCATTTTCTCTTCTGTGTTGTTTATTCTTCTTCTTAAATCATTAAATTCCTGTGTTTGCCATTCTTTAAATGACTCCATGTATCCTCTAACAAGAGAAAGTATATCCTTTATCTTGCCTTTCCCTTCTTCTTCTATTTCACTGTACTCTTCCTCTTCTTCTTCCTCTGGGTTGGCCATCTGTTGTTTCTTTGTTGCCCTTTTCTTCTCTTCTTTCTTGTTTCCATTGTCTTCTGTGGTCTCTTCTTGCTGCAGGTGTTCTGCAGCTGTCGTTGCCGGCTGTGGAGATCGACTCCCGTCGGTGTGTTTTTTTTCATGTGCGGTTGCGCACTTTTACTCGGCTCAGCGAGCCATTTTTGTAGTCCTATTTCTACCGACCTGAGGAAGCGGGCTTCTCTCTCCACAGCGGGCCTCTTCGGACAGGTAAGGCCTTCTCCTTCTTCCTCCGTTGTCGTCTCTTCTTCTCTTCTTACCGTTGATTTTGATTTTTCTTTTTTTGTCGCCATCTTCTTTCCACCTTTATACTCACTTTTCTTTAACTTTTATTTCTGTGCCTTTGTATTTTCTCTTGTTTTTCCCGACTTTTCTGGAGAGGGCTGGAGTTCACCGTCCAGCCACTACTCCATCCCGTGACTCCTCTGTTTTCATGTTTAAAGATAATTAAAAGCAACTTTTGTTTAACCATTTGTCTTAGGAATATCTGGGTTTTGGTGTCCTCTGGGCTCAACATTTGTCATATACATTAATGATCTGAATGATGGGGTCATAAATTGGATTAGTAAATATGCAGATATACTAAAATAGGTGGAATTGTGGATAATGAAGAAGGTTTTCAAAGATTGCAGATAGATTTGGACTGATTAGAAGAGTGGGCTGAGAGATGGCAGATAGAGTTTAATGCTGAGAAGTATGAAGTGCTTCATTTTGCTAAGAATAATCAAAACAGGACATATGTAGTAAATGAGAGGGCATTGAGGAATGCAGAGGAGCAAAATGATCTAGGAATAATGCTTCATTATTCCCTAAAGGTAGAATCTCATGTGGATAGGGTGGTGAAAAAGGCTTTGGTTATGCTGGCCTTTATCAATTAATGCTTAGTATACAGGAGTTGGGAACTGATGTTGAGATTGTACAAGGCATTGGTGAGGCTTTAAGTACTGTGTGCAGCTCTGGTCACCGAATTAAAGGAAGGATATCAACAAAGTAGAGAGAGTGCAGAGAAGATTTACAAAAGTGTTACCTGGGTTTCAGCATCTAGATTACAAGTAATGATTGAGCAAATTGGGTCTTTATTCTTTGGAGCATAGAAGGTTGAGAGGGGATTTGATAGAGGTACTTAAAATTATGAGAGGGATAGATAGAGTTGATGTGGATAGGCTTTCTTTCCATTGAGCGTAGGAGAGATTGAAACAAGAGGTCATGAGTTAAGGGGCAAAAGTTTAGAAGTAACATGAGGGGGGAACTTTTTTTCTCAGAGAGTGATGACTGTGTTGAATGGGATTCCGGGTGAAGTAGGCAGCAGGGTCCATTTTGTAATTTAAGGAAAAATTGGATAGATATATGGATGGGAGGGAAATGGAAGGTTATGGGCAGGGTGCATGTAGGTGGGACTAGAGGACAGTACTTAATTCAGTGCAGACTAGATGGGCCAAATGGCCTGTTTCTGTGGTGTAATTGTTATATGGTTATATAAGATTTAGTGTTCATGTTACTGAGCTTAGAAAGTTAAATGTGGATTTTTATAGATTAAGAAGCCTTATGTTTTTAATTACTAATGAATTGATATTAAAGGTTTAAAGTTTTAATGATGTTACAAATTGAGTTAATAAAATTATGATTAAAAAATCTTAAAAAGGTATAGATTGTGGGGTTTTTAGTTTAGGTACACAGAAACAGACATTAACATTTCACATTTCAAATGAGCATCATAACTATATGCAAATTGATTTTATTTTTAATAGATAATCAATTGATTTCACTGATCAAATCATGTGTATATTAAAGAATAGTGATATCTGATCCTGCTCCTGTTATTTTGTCTTTAAATTTTCCTGAAATTTCTGTTACAAAGAACATTGGCGTTTTAATTCTACCTTTCTCTCAAATAATTACTCTTTTGAATTTTATGGAAGACCAAATCCAGTGTTTTTTCAAAACATACCTGTGGCTGCAAGATCCAGAAAGTCATCATTGGGTCCAAATGCTGTTTGGACCGTTGGGGTCACTAATTTCATTGCGCTAGGCTCGCAATAAGTGAAAGAACCACAGAATTGAAAGTGAGTTGAACCAACTGACTTTAATAGAACTCTCACACACATTTAAATCCCTTGGAACCTGATGATGTTTGTGACTCTTGGGACCTTTATGACATCAGCTGCTAGGCTGTGGGCTTGCCCCACACCCAGAGCTCTGTCAGATCTGCTGCGGACTTGCCCATGACTCCGTGAGCCAGTTTGCTGGTTGTGTGGGCGAGCTGCCACACCATATAATAAACTTATCATTTACCAAGTTCAAATCTGTATCACAAAATTTGTTTTCGAACAAATTCTCAAAAATCTTTTCAAAATAATAAACAATTCAACCTCCACCTAAAAATCGTCCTTTCCTTATTAGGCATTTCCATCGTTATTAATAAAGGTGAATGTTCATATAAAATCCTTGCTTTATAATCAGCTTCAAGAATCCGAGCTTGTATTTGTGCTGAGATCAATAGTAAATCAATTCTAGAATAAAAATTGCAGCTATTCAAATAAAATGAATACCTTTCACTCCAGGATGAATCCTCCTCCATACATCAATTAAATTCAAATCTCTCATTAAAACCAGTATAGTTTTAGCTGCTTTTTTTCTCATTGCTACTCGAGTACATCTATCTAACAATGGATTAACAACAATTAAAATCCTCATGTGCTTCTGCTAGATTGAGAGATGTTTCTTGAATAAACTTCACATCTTCAGTATTTGTAGCATACAAATTTAAGAGAAAATATCTGGCAGTGTACCATTGCATATCTCCCTACTGGGTCTATCACAACATTTTGAATTTTTAATTGGAAGATTCTTTTTTTATCAAAATTGCCACATCTCTTGTTAAATAAAGAAGACATTACATATCCAATCCAATCCCTTTTTAATTTCAAATGTTTTTCAGTGAAATGTGTTTCTTGGAGAAAAGCCACATCAACTCCCATTTTCTTAATATGTTTGTAGCTGACTGCTACAAGCAATGGCTCTGCCGAGCCTATAGCACAAGAGAGGTTATAGCTGTGTGCAGGTTAGCTCAGAAAGAACACATTGTTCCCAGAAAGAATGGCACAAACCCCAGTTGAGTGGAGTTAACACTGAGCTTTATTGGGCTCACAGCCCTGGTTTTATGCTCAAGCTGAGGGGCGTGGTCAAAACCCTCTCAGCACAAATTGGTGTATTTGTGATCTGCTTTCCCTGATAGGCCAGTTAAGCTCTTTTGGTTTTGGACAATTGGAGGGCAGCACTGCAGGCCTCGTGCAGCCTGCTGGATCATTGCATTTGTCCTTCATTTTGTGAGGCCCGTGGGGGAGCTGTGAAGGGGCTCAACGTTAACATTTTCTTCCTTTTTACAGCCCGTTTAATCCATTATCATTCCAAATTACAAAGTTCATTACCTTGATAAAATTAATCAACCTCCCTCCATCACCTCCCTCCACAAGTCTCCTCCTAATTCCATTGATTAATTCATTGTGTCAGTACGAATCTCCTCAGCAACCCAAGAAAAGATAGTATGAAGATACAAAGAATATATAATCCAATAACTATATTCATATAAAAGAACCCCCCCCCCCCCCATAAGTGTTGTTTAAATATACAAGACAACCTCCCCCTCCTCCATTTTACGGGTTGTGACAAGTCACAAAAATACACAACCCACAGTGATCAGCACTCCTACTCCTCCCAACTCCCCCGGTACATTTAATACATTCTTTGGCTTGGCTTCGCGGACGAAGGTTTATGGAGGGGAAATGTCCACGTCAGCTGCAGGCTCGTTTGTGGCTGACAAGTCCGATGCGGGAAAGGCAGACACGGTTGCAGGGGAAAATTGATTGGTTGGGGTTGGGTGTTGGGTTTTTCCTCCTTTGTCTTTTGTCACCTCACTGATTTAATACATAAACTTTAATTAATTAGTACCTACAATTAATGGAAATTCTAGGAAATCAAAAAGGAAGAACAGAAATAAAGAATAATTGTTATTTTAATTTCTTTCATTTCACAAACTTCCCCTTTCCCAATAATAATGAAATTGGAAAAAAATAGAAATAGTTCATCTCATCAGATACAACAACATTTTGAAGCTGCACTCTAGGGACTCTCCAAGCAAATTCTTCTGCTTGAGCCAAGTTAGAAAGAAACTAGTTTATTCTTCAGGCCCAAAAATCTTCAAAGTTGCATGGTAATGAAGAACAAATTTAAAAACTTTATTAAAAAGAGCTTTCTTAGCTGGGTTGAATCCTTTCCTTCTCCCAGATTGGGATAGAATAAAATTCTGTTTCTATCCCATGGCAGTGGGCCTCTCACAGCAAAACTTAAAACCTCTCTCGTCTTGATAGTGCAAGAATTTGATTTGGAAATGGTTTTGGTCAGAGCCCTGTGAGCTCTTCCAACTTCATTTGAAATTTTCCTCTCCCAAAACAAGGAAAAAAGCAAATTGCATCAGGACCTTCTTTTCCTTCTGCAAGGCCTACTATTTTATATTATTTCTTCTGCTGAAATTCTCCAATACATGTACTTTGTCTAGATACATCTATTTTGATGCACTGTAATTAAACCAGTAGCTGTCTTTTCCAGAGTCGATACCCTGTCTTCAACATGTTGCAAGTCATCCTGTACTCTTGTAATTTTCTCATCCATTTCCTCCAACCTCTCCTAACTCTTAATTTTCCCTTTAATTTCTGTCTTCAATCCTTTCATTTCCCCTTCATTAAAATGCATTATAATTGTGGTTAAATCTACATTTTAATTTCTTCAATTACCTCCTCTACCTGTTCTTCCTCTTCAGTCCTCTGGAGCCCAACTTTTCATCATCTGGTGCTGAGGTAGAGGTCCCTGACTTCTCGACACTTTGCTGCCTTACTCCCAATAATGTTTTGTGTTTCACCATACTGCGCACGTGCAACTTCTCACGTGTGCAGAGTCAGTTCTGGGTTGTCCTCCAACGCCATCTCTCCCTTGTTGTGGATGGGAGACGCCGGTAGAGAGCCCTTCAAAAGGATCACTCAGTTGGTGAGCAGCCCAAGCACTAGCTCCAAGTTTCACCACCGAGATAGGCCTTAAATCTCCTCTTTTCCTCTTGTCAGGCTCCAGATACAGCTGTAGATAGTTCATCTTTTCTTTGGAGGCATTTTTAATTAATTTTAAAAATTGCTGAATTAACACTTTTATAACTATTTTACCAAGGGAGTCAGGTTCTTGCATGTTGACCCTACAGCATCATCTGATGTTCTCCTGAAGTTTTGGTACACGTTGGTACCAATGACATGGAGAGAAAAAGAGAAGGGGTCCTGAAAGAAGAATGCAGGGTGTTAGGAAGAAAATTGAGAAGCAGGACCTCCAGGGTAGAGATCCCAGGATTGCTGCCTGTGCCATGCGCAAATGAAGGCAAGAATAGCAGAATTAAGCAGATGAATGTGTGGCTAGGAGACTGATACAGGGAACAGGGTTTTAAATACTTGGATTATTAGGATCTATGACCTATACAAAAAGGATGAGATACACCTGAACTCAATATTCTGGCGGGGATGTTTAATATATTTGTTACTGCACCTAATTAAACACATAATTTTATTCCCTATAATAAAACCAAACAAATACATCAAACACTGATAACAAGATTAGCTCCTTTTTTGATAATGATGAAAGTGTAATATAACTGCTCTAAAATATTCTGAAGCATTCTTTAGAGATAAGAAGTGTGCTCTTTCCAGCACAGTCATTTCCAACCACTTTGACTCCAAACCAGAAAGTAACTTCATAAAAAAATTTAACCGTGGTTTATCCTTTTAAACATCCCCCTCCAGACCAAAGATTATTTTGACGACTGTCCTTCTAATGTAAATACTCGAGCTTTTAACTTTCTGTCAACAACAATCAAAGAAATCTTCATTTTGTTGTTCAAGTTTATCCAGCCTATTGTTCACTAAGATGCCATTGGCTTCCAATGCAGTCAAATGTTATTCTAATTGTGGTAGTGAGTCCAAAACTGAATCGTTTCTTTTTAGTTTCTTTGGCCCACATTTTTAAAGTTTTGTTAATATCCATTGACTGCTTTCCAATCCTTTTGGTAGCCATTCCAAATGTTAGAGGAGTGTCCTGTTCAATCTCAGTTTCTTCCTCCATTTCTTCCTCTTTTTTTCTTTCATGGTTTTAAATTTAGGTACTTTTAGTAGACTGGTGTTGGTAGACTGATGGGACTGGAGGCTGATGGTCTGTATCCCAGGGTACTTAAGGAGGTGGCACTAGACATCATGGACACATTGGTAATGGTTTTCCAATGTTCTATAAATTAGGATCAGATCATGTGGATTGGAGGATAGCTAATGTTGTCCCACATTTTAAGGAGGGAGAGAGAAAACAGGGAATTATAGACCAGTCAGCCTGACATCAGTGGAGAAGAAGATGAAATAGTGGCACATTTGGATAGCAGTAACAGCATCAGTCTGAGTCAGCATGGATTTACAAAGAGGAAGTCATACTTGACTATCTTCTGGAATTTTTTGAGGATGTAACAATGAAACTGGACAAGGGGGAGCCAGTGGATGTAGTACACCTGGACTTTCAGAAAACCTTTGATAAGATCCAACATGGGAGATTAGTGGGCAAAATTAGAGCACATGATATTTGTTGTAGAGTTCTTACAGATAAAAAAATTGTTTGGCAGACAGGAAACAGAGTAGGGAGCACCTTTCAGGATGGCAGACAGTGATGAGTTGGGTACTACAAGGCTCGGTGCTGAGACTGCAGTTATTTACAAAAGACATTAATGATTTAAATAAAGGGATTAACAATAATGTTAGAAAATTTGCAGAAGACACAAAGTTGGGTGGCAGTGTGAAATGTGAGGAGGATGTTATTGTTATGAGAATACAGGGTGAGTGGGCAGATGCATGGCAGATGTAGTTTAATATGGATAAATGTGATGTTATCCACTTTGGTGCCAAGAACAGGAAGGCAGATTACTACCTGAAAGGTCTCAAGTTAGGAAAAGGGGAAGTAAATTGAGATCTCAATGTCCTTGTTCATCATTCACTGAAAGGAAGCATGCAGGTACTGCAGGCAGTGAAGACCTTCATAACAAGGGGAGTTGAGTACAGGAACAAAGGGGTCCTTCTGCAGTTGTACAGGGCCCTGCTGAGATCACACCTGGAGAATTGTGTGCAGTTTTGGTCTCCAGGTTTGAGGAAGGACATTTTTGCTATTGAGAGAGTGTAGTGTAGGTGCACGAGGTTAATTCTCAGGATAGCAGGACTGTCATTATGTTGAAAAATTGGAGCAACTGGGCTTGAATACACTAGAATTTAGGAGAATGAGAGAGGATCTGATTGAAACATATGATTATTAAAGGATTGGACATGCTAGAGGCAGGGAACATGTTCCCGATGTTTGGAGGAGTCCAGAACCAGAGTTCAAAAATAAGGGGTAGGCTATTTAGAAGAGTTGAGGAAAAACATTTTCACCCATCAGTTGTGGATCTGTGGAACACTCTGTCTCAAAAGGCAGTGGAGGCCAATTCTCTGGATGCTTTTAAGAAAGAGTTAGATAGAGCTTTTAAAGATAGCTGAGTCAAGGCAGGAACGGGGAACTGATCAGCAATGAATGGCGGTGCTGGTTCAAAGGCCCGAATGGCCTACTATTGTCTGTTTAGTCTTTAGAATGAGGGTGGCTGTGAAGTGATCTTGTAGAGTTATATAAAATCACGAGGGGCAAGGATAAAGTGAATGCTCACGGACTTACGCCCCTAGGATAGATGGTTCAAGAACAAGAGAATATGTTTAAGGAGAGAGATTTGAGGGACCCTGGCGGGTACATTCTCATTCACAGGGGGGTCCGATTCTGGAGTGGGTTGCGTGAGAGAACAGTAGAAGGTGGCACAATAACAACAACATTGAAAAAACATTTGGGCAAATTACTGGACAGGAAGGGTTGAGACGGATTGAGACCAAATGCAGACAAATGTCAACTTGTCGAGTCTGCCCGAGAGGGGCCGAAGGGCCTGTTCTATGCTGTAGACTCTGTTGCACTAAGGGTCATTGGATCTGTCCAGTGGTGAAGATCACGTGGATGAGTTAATTGCGACAGCCCTCCTCACCGCTCGAGAACGCAATGGCAGCTCGTCGTTCCCAGAAGCCTCTCCGCGAAGAAAGCGCCCTAAACCAGCTAAGCAGCGAAGGACGCAGGCGCCTCACGCCGGCTGAGTCGTCACAGAGCGGGGCGGATTAGAGGGCGGGGCTGCGGGATGACGCGTCACTCTCCAACCGGTGGGAAGTGGGCGTTTTACGCCGGCAGTGACGATTCAAAGCGGGACGGGTCTGTGTGATGACGTCGTTCTCCAGCCGGTGGCAAGCGGAGATCGCAGCCGCGCCGCCGTCTAATATCGGTCATTGGTTGCCCCGCTTCTCCGTGGGAATCGCCCGCGGCGCCAGTAGGTGGGAGACCCAGCCTGGTGGACGGCTCGGCCCGGGTAGGAAGTGCTCACCCGGCGGGCGCGGCCGCTAGAAGGCCCCGAGCGCCGAGTGTGCGGCTGATAGAGGGGGGTTCAGGAACAGGGGCATTCTGTAAAGAGGCGGACATAAGTGAAAGGGCAGCAACGCTTCGGCCCTGGGGACTTGGTCAGCGTTTGAAGTAAAGTCGGCAAACCCAGGGGACGGACAGAAACACTGGAGGAACTCAGCCGGTCTCGCAGCGGCCAAAGGCGGATCCAGTATATTACCAATCTTTCGCACCTGAGCCCTTACAAACATGGAAAACCCATGCCCACAAAATTGTGCCAAACGTGACCCCATCTTAGAAATTACAAGGCTTAAAAATAGGTCTCTATTTTTTAAAAGCTCCATGAACCAAAAGCAAATGTCTCTAATAAGACCCTAAAATTAACACCTTCACCAAAGTTGCTGGCAGCCATTCCACGCACCCACCACTCTCTGCGTTTTTTTTTTAAAGTACCCCGCCATCCCCTCTGTACCTACTCCCCAGCATCTTAAACCTGTGTCCTCTTAAGGCACCATTTCAGCTCTGGTCGCTGACTCTCCACACGATTAATGCCTCTCATCTTATTCCTTCAAGGAATAAGCAAAGAACAGGAAGGGGTCAGAATAAAGGCTGAAGGATGACGGGAGAGGAGTCAGTCAGCAAAAGGTCTTAATTGGATATGATAGGAGAAGAGGTGATAATTGGTTTTGGAAAGGAGACAGAGCTGGGAGAAAGGTGACAAGGAAGAAGGAGGGGTTAATGGAAACTGGAGAAATTGATGTTAATACCATCTAATTGGAGGGTACCCAGATGGAAGATATGGTGTTATTCCTCCAATTTGTAGGTGGTTTCAGTCTGGTAGAGGAAAGACATGTCAGCAAGGGAATGAGACTGGGAATTGAAATAGGTCAGCACTGGGAGATCCACGCTGTTGTGGCAGACAGAGTTGAGGTGCTCAACAAAGTGATCTCCTAGTCTGTGGCCAGTCTCTCCGAAGTAGAGGAGACCACTGCGGGAGCACCAGATGCAGATTCACAAGTGAAATGTTGCTTCACTTGGAAGGACTGTTTGGCATCCTGAGTGGTGGTGTGGGAGGGGGTGGGGGCGCCTGCAGTCATGGAGTAGGTAACAAGGGGGTAATTAGTGGGGAGGAAAGTGTGGACAAGGGAGTCACGGGCGGAAGGTGGGGAGGAGGGGGGGGAGTGTGTTTCTAGTGGTGGGATCATGCAGAGTTTGCAGAAATGGCAGCGGACAACAGATGGAAAGATAGAAGAGAAAAACCACTGAGATGTAGGGGAAAGAGTAACTCTCTGATAGGAGTGAAAATGTTGTCTGATTGGAGAGGGCCCAGATGGAATAGAAGATCCATTTACAAAAGGTCTTGGTTTGGCACCTTCCCCACCTCCACCTTTTTATTCTGATGCCTGTCTGTTTTTGCTGATACCTGAGCAAAGGGCCAGACTGGAAATGTTGGTCATAAAAACACACAGAAATGCTGGAGGAACTCAGCCGGTCTTGCAGTGTCCATAGGAGGTAAAGATTATTACCGTCATTTCGGGCCTAAGTCCTTTGGATGGTGCGTGACCTCAGTGTCTGCAGACTTCCTCGTTAGTTGCACTCTCCTTGTCAGTCAGCCAAGTGAATTGAGAAATGCAGGCGGATGGATTTGGAGCTGGTTGGCTTTCCAGACCTTGCCGACCTCCACATTCTTGAGGAAAGAGTTTCAGTTGGGACTGAGATTAAAAAAAGACAATGAACTAAATTTAATTCCCAGTAAATAAAACCCTCTCTACCAGAACACAAAAAATGCAGATGCTGGAATTTTGAGTGAAGAGTGGGAAACCTCAGGGAGTTGGTGGGTCAGGTCACATCCAAGGACAACGTTTCAGGTTGGGACCCTTTACAAAACTCTCATTACCTTTCTGATTCAACGAAGTTCTTGGCTTAAATAACACCTATAATGTCCCAACTTTCTGACTGAGGTTCTACCTTGCCACCTTTCTCTGAATAACGACATGGGTACACTTGTTTTGCAGGGTGATAAAAGCAGATGAGTTGTGGATGGTGGCCATAGGCAACATTAACGCCAGCCATGTCAGCGAAGAGGAGATGCTTGCGTGCTTTATTTCTGAGAAGAGATGACAAGCCACAGTGTGACCGGCCAGGGAGTGAGATTCACATGCCCAAATAAGAGTGTTAAGGACCACTGAGTCTGCAATGAAATTTGGCCAGTTGCGCAGGGAGAGCCACCGAGAGAAACACAAGCACATCCTCTGAGAGGCTTTGATGAACTAAACAGGAGTGATGTCAAATAATTTATTTTCCACATCGCTGAAGGAGTTAAAAGTGATTGATCGCTGTTGATGTTTGAAAAACAATTTTCCGTCTCAGACTGAAATTTGTGCTTCAGGATTAGCTGGACTTTACCTGGATGTAGTTGAAGCAAATGCCGTGTTCTTTTCACTGATGATTTGGTGCATTAGACCACATCCTAACTGAACCCTGGTCACTCAGCTGCTGTGAGTGAAGAGATCCACTCTTCCTTCCAAAATGAGTGCTGGACAGCAGGTTAGCACCAGGGAGCGGCTGTTCACTTGCACTGAGTGCGGAAAGGGCTTCACCCAGTCCTCTAGCCTGAAACTCCATCAGCGGATCCACACTGGCGAAAGGCCCTTCAGCTGCCCTGAGTGCGCCAAGGGCTTTACTCACTCCTCTACTCTGAAGATCCACCGGCGGATTCACACTGGTGAGAGGCCTTTTACCTGCCCCGAGTGTGACAAGGGCTTCACCCATTTCTCTACCCTGAAGATCCACCGGCAGGTCCACACTGGCGAGCGGCCCTTCACCTGCCCTGAGTGTGGCAAGGGCTTCACTGATTCCTCTGGACTGAAGACCCACCAACGGATCCACACTGGGGAGAGGCCCTTCACCTGCCCTGAATGTGGTTGGGGATGTGCCCAGTTATCCCACCTGATAACCCATCGGCGTCTCCATACTGGGGAGAGGCCTTTCACTTGTAGTGAGTGTGGCAAGGGGTTCACCCAGTCCTCTAGCCTGAAGTACCACCAGCGGATTCACAGCGGGGAGAGGCCCTTCAGCTGCCCCGAGTGCGGCAAGGGGTTCGCCCAATCGTCTAACCTGAAGTCCCACCAGCGGGTCCACACTGGGGAGAAACCTTTTACCTGCCCTGAGTGCAACAAGAGGTTCAGTCGGTCGTCGGACTTGCTGACCCACCGACATGTTCACACTGGCGAGAAGCCCTACACTTGCACTGAGTGTGGCAAAGGATTCACTCATTCCTCTGGCCTGGCATGCCATAGGCGGATCCACACCAGGTAGAGGTCCTTTTCCTGCTCAATATGATCGTCGGACTTTCTTGTAGGGGTTAAAATAGTTTTTCTGCTCACCACTTGTCTGTGGGGTTTTTTAAATAAAATTTCTATGCTGTTTCCTAGTAACATCTTTACTTCAGTGTCATAACCAGTTTTCTCTGCTTGCTTGTTAGATAAGAGTTTTTAGTTGTTCTGCGAAATGAAAGAGAATGTTCTGATATTTTCTATTGACAGTTTAACAACTTATAGCAATGTTTATCAACCTTTTATGAATATTTTAATGATTGTTTGATTATATTACCAATATAATATAACAAGATTTATGACATGCATCAATCATTGAAGTTTGTGTGTTTGGATAAAGCTTTGGAACACTCAACCTAACTTTAGTATGCATTTACTGAATGAGTCATAGACAACAACATCTCTTAGCAACCAAGCGACTATAAAGGGCAACCAAGCGACTATAAAGGATAGAAAGTTGTAAATTGGGTATGGAATTTAGTGAACATAGTTTGAAGTTGCTGCCATTTGCCTTTTGAGGATTGTTTGGTTTTGGAGTTATTGTTATGCAAGTTTTATGCTTGAGCATGCAGTTGGCTGGACGGATAAGAGTGAAATGGCAGCCGCGACTGCAAGTGTTGATGTTGTCCTTGAGGAGTGACACATCAAGGAGTTGAGCATCGCGGAACTTATAGAAGAATTATAATCCAAGATGGTGGAGAAGGGCTTGTAACGTGATTCGAGCTCCCCGTGGAAAAGAGAATAAAGGATATAAGAAGTTTCCCTGAAATAAAAGACCCCAAAAAGAAGGAAGACAACCAAAAATATGAATAGAAGAAAGACTGAAAAGGAAAAGAAAAAAGATGGTAAAAAGAGTGAAGAAACAGGATGGGGGTTGTGGCGTGAAGACGTAGAAAATGCGTCAACTGGCAGAATTAATTAAAAACCCGACTTAAATTTAAAAAAAATAGTAGATAACTTTAAAGTTCTTAAGGTCTCAAGAAATGGCTGCAAAAAAATGTAAATCTGTTTAAAAAAAAACGGCTACAACTGAATTAACTATGATGGAAGAAACTGGGCATCCCTTGAAAGTTCAGCCTCTGATCTTGATTCCTCTCCAGTTGGAGAAGATGGCACTGGAGCACGGAAAACAATGACAGACCTGACTACTGAGCTATGGCGCATGCGCAAAGATTCGTGCATTCGCATAATGGCAGCCTGGAGGCTGCAGGCCCGACAGCAAGTATTGTGGCAAGTCAGATGAGGAGAAGACAAAGAGCCCGTAGGCAGTTTCAACTGCTGGCAACATCTACAGAAGAAGAGGAAGAGATCGGAGTGAAAGAAGAAGGAGGAGGTTGATATACTCAAGCATATTATTGTCACTCTGAACCCTTTGACCCACTGATTTTTAATAACATTTCTGAACTAATTGATTCAATGAGTGAAAAAAATGGATACAATGTTTTCAGAACAGATGTTACTGTACAATTCGGAGCTATTAAGGAAGAAATGACTAATGAAGACAGATGGCAAAGTGTATCAAAACTGTTGATGAAATTAAAGTTAAGTTTCAAAAGTTTGAAGAAAATTTTCAAGACTGTTATGGAAGTAGAAAAATGTAATGATACAGTTAATAGGATCAAAGACTCTTTTACAGCGTGGGAGGTTCAGAAAAAAATATTTGCAAAAAAGTCGACATGTTGGAAAGAGTTGAAGAAATAACATTAAAATTGTTGGTCTTCCTGAAAATCGGCTGCATGAAAATTTGGGGCCTGAAAATTTTCCGAATGGACTGGAACTTAATAGAGAACAAAGAGCTCTTAAAAAAATAAACTGTATCCAGGACAACTACCACGCTCTGTTGTGATTAAATGCTTACGTTATCAAGATAGAGAAATGATATTGAAAATGGCAGTTCAAAAAGCCAGGGAACAACAGAGTCCTTTCGTGATTCGGAATAACAGAGTTTTTTTTTTAAATTCAGATTTGAGTAATGCTGTTGTTAAGAGAAGAAAATAATTTAATTCAGTTTTATGGAAGAAAATATATAAATGTGCTTTTTGATATCCAGCACAATTTTTTTGCTAATGAATCTGAAGCTTTGGAATTTGCTAATTCTTTGCCTAATAATAAGCAAAATGGAAGTCAACACTCAGCAAATGGAAAAATAATCAAAATAAATTGAGAGAAGAGTTCTGAACAGAAAGTCAAAAGCTGATTGAAACTCAAGTTGAGATTGATGATAAACAAGTTAATAGAGACCTTGAAGAAGCTTACCATACTTGACTGACCAATTGATATTTTCTTTTGATATTCTATTGGGGTGGGTGGTGAGAGAAAGGGTGGATTTCTCTCTTTTTTCCCTGCTTTCTTCCGTTGGCCTCATGCCACTAATGGCGAGAGCCATTTCTTGTAATAAAGGGGATTTTTTTGTTTTTTTAAATTTCATTGGTGATTTCCTACTTTCTATCTCTGGAGATGCTGTATGTTTTTAAGATTGGCTGTGGAACTGAGAGGTACATAGTTTGTATTATGTAATGTTTAATGTGAATGGGCTCAATAACCCAATTAAAAGGAAGAAAGTTTTAGCTCATATTAAAACGTTGAAAGTAGATATTGCTTTTTTTCAGGAGACTCATTTGACTGAGAAAGAATATAAAAAGCTGAAGAGAGAATGAGTTGGTCAAGTTATAGCTTCGTCTTTTAATTCCAGAGCAAGAGAAGTAGCTATTTTAATTAATAAAATGTTACCATTTAAATTAGAATCATTGGGTATTGAAATTCCCTGTGGGAAAATTTGGTGAATTGTCAAATCTATTCAGAATCTTGGATTTTTATGAATGTTTATGTACCTAATACGAATGATGAGAAATTTATCCAAGATTCTTTTTTTAAATTTGGTAGAAACAACTGAAAATATAATAATTGGTGGAGATTTTATTGCTGTTTAGATCCAATTTTGGATAAATATAAAAAAACTACTAAAATAATTTTGATGTTAATGAAAGATTTGAATTTGGTAGATATTGGAGAAAATTGAATCCAAGGAGAGAGACTATTCATTTTATTCATATTGATTTGACTTTTACTCCAGGATAGATTTCTTTTTAATTTTGGCTTATTAGTGATATGTGAATGGAAAAAAAAAGGTTGAAAACCACTGAGCTAAGGTGTACCTGTTAGGTGGAGCAGGAACATGCAGAAACGATGGGACTTCTGGTACACTTGTGTGTTTTGAACTTGGGTGGACAGTAGAAATAGGAAGAGTTTTGCTGGGTAACAAGGAGTTCAAATGTCGAGGGAGGAAAGTGACCAGAAATGTAGAGGTAAGCCATAGTTCGTGAGACAGTGACTTGATGTTCTTTGATAACGTCGAGTTGATGTAAGAAGAGGAGGGTCGAAAAGGTTTGATTTCATGAAAGATGGCTTTGTATTAAAATAGACTTTTTCCTTTTTCTATGAATAGTCAATTTTTGAAAGTTTGGAATCAAATGGGAATTAATAAAGTAGAGGATTCTTTTAAAGCTGGTAAATTTATTACTTTTCAACGAATGAAAGAAAAAAGTGATGTCCCAAATAATACTTTTTTTCCTATCAGGTTAGAGCTTCCGAAGCAGAATGAATTAGAAATATTGATAAGTAAAGGGGGTACAAATGTTTATTTCAGAAATGTGTGGATTGCTTCAAAAGTTTGCAATCCATGAATCAAGATGAAGATGCGAGGTTGATTTAAATAGATGATAGATGTAAATAAATATGACGAAAATTATTACTGTTGGGTATAGACTGGTTCAATATAATTTTTACATCAATTATATTTAACTCCTCAAAAAAATTTTAAAAAAGTTGAATCCAACATTGTCAGATTTATGTTTTAGATGTGATCAGGAGTCGGTTCTTTTTTTTCCATTCTTCTTGGCAGTGTTCTGAAGTAAAGCCAATTCAGGCTAGAGATCAAAAATAAATTGGAGAAAATATCAAGGGTTAAACTTCCACAGCATCCAATGTTCTCTTAGTTGAGTAATATTAAAGTGGTTAGCTCTAAATTACAATTAACTATGTATCAAATTCAATTTTTAAGATTAGCTTTTTCAGTTTCTAGGAAGTGCATAGCCATTACTTGGAAATCACATACAGATTTAGGGATGGAGAAGTGGCAGGCAGAATTGCGTTCTTGTATTCCACTTGAGAAAATTACATAATTTACATAATAAATAATCATTTTTCTGGAAAATATTTATAGTATGTTGATTTGAAGGTGTAAGGGAGTCTTGAAAGCCCATTTCACTGGTAACCCTTAACTCCATTATTGTTTTATTGTGAATAAGAATTCCTTTTGGTATTCTCCTAATTTCTTTCCCCTTTCTTCTTTTCTTTATATATTTAGCCTAGGGTTGGTACTTGGGGGGGGGGGGGGGGTGGGAGGGATGAGGGTTTTTTATACATATATACATATATATGTGGTGATATGTAATTACACCACTAGGTCACCATGGGTCATCCTGGTGACCTTGTATACAGCAGTCCAAGAACTACAGTCTAGCCTTCCAGGTTTGTCTTGCAGAGAGACAAGACCTCTTAGTGTACATAGTAGTTTATTAAAGCTGTCTTATACTCGCATTGCTATTGTGGTTATTGTCAGTTCAATATATATATATATATATATATATATACTATATATATATATATATATAGATATAGATATATTCACATGCATATAAAATGTAATACATACAACTCTTGAATATGTATGCATGGATGTGGTTTTACAATTCTTAAATAAAATGTTAAAAAAAAGAAGTGTGAAGAGGGGATTTATTAGAGCTGTCGCCTGTCATTATACTTTGGAAACTGGCACACCAGGTTAGTTATAAGAGCACCATTTTTGTATGCGAATGTGATCGTATGTTTTACACAAAAATGGTGGATAAATTCAGTAAGTGATGCAGTATTCTTTATGTAGAAAAGAAACATGACGAGCTTTTTCAGCATGAGCTGTTCATCAGGGAGTGAGCTAAACACCGGACAAAATGGTGACAGGAGGAGCCACGGGCAAATGATCATTGGTGTCCATGGGAAAAGTTTTAAAATCTGAGAAGTTGGGAGTTGCTAGTAATATGAATGGAGAGGAAAGGTGTGGAGAAGAGGAGGAAAGGTGACAGAGGGATGTGAAAGAGAGGGAGGCAGGGGAGTGGAGTAAAGGGCAAAATCACAATCTCAGCAAGTCAGCATCTCCACCAACCAGTTCTTGCCTGAATTTCCTCCACATCCCACACAATATTCCATGTACAGATTTATCAATGCCCTGGACATTTGAAAAAACAGTTTCCCCACTCCTGAAGCTCGATGAAGATAAGAGTGTCAAACAGTTTCTTCATCTGATTTAAAAAAAATCTGTCACACCACATTTAAGGGACTATATATCTGCACCTGGGTGTCTGTTATGGTGATTTGAAGTGTTATATAAATAAGGTGAGAGGTTGCGAGTTCATTCACAGAATGATTCCAAAAATTGCAGAGTAAAGACTTCATAAAAATTATAAATACATCATTTTCTTTTGATTGGAAAATCAGGCAGAGGACATGCGTGATATTAACAATAAATTTTGAGCAGGTGAGAATGTCAGTTTTTCCTGATTTTTTTTTTCTTTGTATTGTGATCACCTGGTCTGCTGATGTTTCGCCTATGTGAGCAGTGTGAAACCAACCATCATCTGAATCTCAAATTAATTTAAATTCAGAAGAAGGTGTTTTCCTTGTAAATATCTAAAACAGTGTCTGTTAAATTTGTCTGATAATTGTTCAAAGGAGTCAAAATTGTCTTGAATAAAAAGATCATTATAACTTTGAGAGACCATTCCTTGAAACCTACGTTCAACAGAGATGGCTGAAAAAGATGCTTATCTATAATGGGACTATCCAGAGATAAACTATTAAACCCAAAGAAATTTCTGAATTGAGACCATATTCTCAACCTATTTCTCATTAATGTATTATGTATCAATTTAGAAAAGGAAAATGGTAAAAAAAAATCCTAAAATTATCAACATAGAAGTTTTGTTGGTAAATTTCAGTTCCATTTCTTCCCAAGAGAGGCGATTCACTGACTTGTCAAAATATAATAATGAAAGTAATAGAATCTAAAATCTGGAAGTGATAATCCTCCATTTCTTTTAATCTTTTTAAGGAGGGCTTTTACCTGCCATAACAGGATCTAATGAGCTAAAAAAGGATTAAGGTATAAAAATTTGAAAAAGATACAGACATTTAGATACAATGTTCACCTTAATCAAATTATTATGTCCCATCCTAATCCTAATAATAATAATAATGATAGTTTAATACCAAAAAAGTCACTTTCACTAAATTTTTAAAAAATTATTGTAAAACCAAAATATTGGATTTGATTTTTCACTATTATTCACTATTACACTATTTGAAAATTAGAATACCTTACAAAATGGTAAAAATTCACTCTTATGTAAATTTAATTTATAATTGGAAAACTGTCTAAATTGGTCAATCAATGTTAATATAATTGGTATAGAAACCTCAGGATTTGAAATATAAAGCAACAAATCATCTGCATAAAGAGATACTTTATGTTCAATTCCACATCTAGTTTTTCATTTAAATTTTCTATATTGTAGGAGAGCAACAGGTAATGGTTCTAGTACTACATCAAAAAGCAAAGGACTTAATGGATGAAGTTGCCAAATTCTCCTATTAAGCCTAATTGTTTTTGATTATTGCAAACCAGAGCGGATTGAAGCAGTAGGCAATGTAATCCATTTCAAGAATGTCTGGACTGTAGCGGGGTCACTACTGATACAGCCAGGTTATAGCTCCTGGCCTGTCGCTTGAAACATGCAGAGGAAAGAAGACACGCAGACCAGTAGGGTGTATTTGACACTGAGTTTATTCAGGGGCAGCTCTGCCTTTTATAGTAAGCTCGGCTGCATCACAGCTGGAGTATGGCTTCAGCGGGCCGGCCACCAATTGGTTGGTTACAGCATCTGAGCCCCGATTGGGCCACCTGTGATCCGTTGGCAGTGGTTGGCCAATGGAAACGGGCGTCTCAGCCCCCACGAGGTCTTGGCAGTTGCCGCATTTGATGGCCATTTCAGGTGTTGCCCCGAGGTGCGGACTGCAGGCCGCTACAGGACCAAATTAAATTTTCCTAAGATAGCAAATAGGTACTCCCATTCCACCTGAACAAATCCGTTCTCAGCATTTAATGAAAGAATACATTCTATCAGTGGGGTGGAGGATAAATATTGAATATTCAGTTGTCGATGTATGTTATAATAAGAATAGGTGTTTTTAATAAAGCCAATTTGGTCAGTCGATAATTATTGGTATAATATTTTGTAATCTAGGTGCTAAAACCTTTGAAAGGTTTTGAAAGAAACTACATCAACATTTAGTGTGATGAGGAGGGCAGAGCATTATGGTGTAAGTGAAGGAGGTGGACTCCAGATCATCCAGGGGAATAAAGTCTAAAACCTGAAAAAAAGTATTTTAAAAATTGTTTAATTAAAGAACCCAGAACCTACCTGTATCATGTTGGTAATGGCTGGTAGAGTAAGGAAGGCAACAAAACGGGGAGTGAAGGTTCACAGAAAATGGAGTAGACATGGCCTACCTTAACTTTGGAGCCTGGGCCTCAAGTTCTGAAGCCTCTGAGATTGATGGATGTGATAACAGCCCATTTGAAGCCAGTAACCCCATCACCTCCCTGAAGAACCAAAGAAGTTGGTACTGAATCTGTACTGATCTCCCCTGAATGTAGTATACATGTGCGAAGGTTTATACCTGTGCATGCTCAGAGTGGATGGATTTGATCCTGATTGGAGATCTAGGAGAAACAAATGAAGGTGGAGGCTGGGAGAATTCCATTGGAGGCTGGATATCAAGGCTCAACTATAAAAGAACTTGCCTCAATGATGATGAGACAGTTTCAGATTTTAAAGGATGACATATAGAATATTCAGTGATATGAAGGGCTTTAAAAGTAATATGGTTAAATATGCTACAGAAGTTAATAAAGAAAAAGTTCAAATAGTTGAACTGGATGTGCAGATCATCAAAAATGATGTAGACATTTGCACGGAAAGAATGGGGAGAGTTGAAAGTTCAGAATCTGGGAAAAGTAGAGAAAGGAAATGATGGTGAAAAATGGATATGATGCAAAATCAAAGTAGACAGAACAATATGAAGACTTGGTCTTAAAGAAGATTTTGAAGGAAGTGGTGATCCTGTGGACTTTTTATTTTCAAAATTGGATTCCTATTCTAGGAGAATAAAATTTTCCAAATGGAAATTAGTTGGAGAGCCAACAGCCAACTGAATCGCCTGGAGTTGTGTTATTTAAATGTCTACAATATCAAGACAAGGAGTTTATATGATTAGAAGTTCAAAAGCAAGAAAAAACATGGGACCTATGATTACTGATGGAAATAAAATTATTTTCTACATGGATTTGAATGTCAGTGAGAAGAAAGGAATTTAATTCATTTAAGGTGATTCTTTGGAAGAAAGATTATAAATTTACCTTCAGATATCCAGCTATACTAATACTCAACCTAAGTACTTTTGTGGAAGAAGGAGAAGCAAGAACCTTTACACAATCACTTCCTCCAGTTAAAGAAGAACAACAAGTGAGAGCAAAAACTTCCTCAAGGGAAGTGCTTAAACCAAAGACAGATGCACCAACACAAGTTTTAAGCCATCAACAGGAGGTGCAGAAGGATCCGGATGACCAAAGTGTAACAGTTGAAATTAACGAAGACCAAGTTAAATGCTGATTTGAAGCAACAGGTGCCAAATTGTTTCCATGCACTTTGTAATTTTTTTCCCCAGGGGGTAGAGGTTTATCCTTTTCTGCCTTATCCATTATGTGCCATTTTCTGGCAGGAGCCACAACCCGTACAGTTGAGTGGAGTGGTGCTGGTTGTTTTTCATTTAGCACTTTTTTGATTATTAATGTTACATATTAAATATTTTTATATCTTTTTATTTTCTTTTTTGTTTCCTGAATTTTTTTTCATTGGAATAGAAACCTCCATAGGTGACAGTTGGGTTTCATGGAGGAGACTTGTGAGAATGGGATTGAAAGAGAGTTGGACATAAGATAATGGATGCAAATAAATATTTTTTTTTTTAGTTTTAATGTTAATAGTCTAAATATTTAAATTAAAATGAATTTTTTTAGCTTATATGAAAAAAGATGAATGCGTACATTGCATTTTTGCAAGAGACACATTTGACAGAAAAAAAACATTTAAAATTAAAAAAGATTGGTTGGGTCAAGTGGCAATTCTAATTCTAAAGCAAGAGGAGCAGCAAATTAATTAAAAAATTACAGGTTAAAAATTCTAGGTGTACTAATGGATTCAGTGGGGAGATATATTTTGGTTCATTGTCAAATTTATTCTGAAAAATAGACACTTATGAGTATTTATGGAGCACATGCAGATGATGAAGATTTTATACAGGATACATTTTTGTATTTACCAGAATCACAAGAAAAAATTGGGGAGATTTTAATTGTTGTTTAGATCCAATAATGGATAAATCAACAAAAGCAGTAGTGAGAGCTAAAGCAGCAAATATTATGTTGAGATTGATGAAGGATTTAAATTTAATAGATATTTGGAGAAGGCTGAATCAGAAAGTGAGAGATTATTCTTTTTATTCACATGACTCTTATGGGAGAATAAATTTTTTAAATATCAAGGTAGAATTAAAAATGCACAATATAAGGCTAGAATGTTATCTGATCACTCTCCACTTTTATTGGCATGTTCAATTCTTATAGGTGGAGATTTAATACTGCATTTTTGAAGAGAGTGGGAGTTTGTGTTTTAGATGTAGACAGGATGTTGGTACTTTCTTGCTTTCTACTTGGCAAAGTCCTAAGATTAAATCTTTTTGGTTGTAAATTGGTAATTTATTAGAAAGAATAATTGGAGTTAGATTGAGAGATTTTAAGTGGATTAAACCTAAATTAAAATTGAATATGTTCCAAGTGAAATTTTTCAATAGCTAGAAAATGTACTGCAATAACTTGAAAGGCATATATAGATTTGGGACGGGAAAGATGGCATGCAGAAGTTCGAAGTTGTATACCACTTGAACAAATAATATAATTTAAGAGATAAATATATATTTTGTAAAATATGAAGGCCACATTTATAAAGTATTGGTATAAATATTGACATTAAACTCTGACATTCCCTTTCTTCTAATAGGTCTCCACATTCTATAAGAAGTATAGCATACTTCTGTTGAGGTCTCTTGTCTTGTATATAAGTAATCAAGGGGTTATTTTTCATTTTTTCTTTCTTTTTTTATATATAGATACCACATATATTTCTGATGGATTTCTAATATATAATTGGTATTTTTTGATTTTAAAATTTATAAATAAAATTTGAAAGCAACATTAAGTAATGAGATATGTCTATAAGATGTGCATTCTGTTGACTCTTTCCCTTTATTATGAGAAAAATACAAGCCTCATTTCATGATAAGGGAATCTACTCATCATCTCACAAATCTTAAGTGGAGTTCAAGCCATTTGGAGAAAGATTTATAAAATTTATAAAATTCACTAGGAAAACTCTTTGGTCCTGGAGATTTACCAGACTGTAGTGAGGATATAGCCACAACTATATCTTCCTGTGAAATGGGTTTCTCAAGACTTGTACATTTGTCTTGAGGAAGTACAGGTAAATTCAACTGATATAGAAATTCTGACATTATTATTAAATTCAGAGGTATAAAGGATAGAGTAAAATCCTCTAAAAGTCTCATATATTTTGAAATAATCTGGCCATTTTACCATCTCTCATCCGAATCTTATTTATTGTTTTTAGCAGAAATTCCTTCAATTGTCCAGCCAGTCACATAATAGATTATCCTCATAAATATAAAAAAAAGACTTGTTTCTTAACAATTGATGTTCAAATGGTTACGTATAGAGATCAAATTTAGTTTTAAGTTCTATACTTTTGTATATTTTGTATTTTTTTTATTTTGAGCAAAAATTATCAGCAAGGAGAGTAGTGTTAAATCTCCATTGCCATTTTATAGATGGAATGTCATAAAAATTCAAAGTCAAGATGACTGGGGCATGGTCAGATACAACTCACATGATTTGGTGAAGAAAATTCATTGATTGTCAATTAAAAAGTAATCAATCCTAGTATACGAATGATACACATTAGATAGAAAAGAATATTCTCTATTGGTAGGATTAAAAAAGCTCCAAACATCTGAAATACCAAAATAGGATAGAAAGGAATGCATTACAGTTCCAGATTTAGGAGTTATCTTCTGATCAATAGATTAATTTATTTGCAATTGAGCGAATGTCCTGACTGTCCCAGTCCGGCTCCGGAGGCCATCACTTCAGATCGAAACTGAAAATTAAAACCAAAAAAAACCAGTAACCTTGCCAAACTAATTAATTCCCTGATTAACATTCCCCCACCCCTTTCAATGCACCATGATCTGAAAATCTCCAACTGCAGTTGAGATCTACTCAGAAGAAAAAGATTAACCCGGAGTGCTTCTGTTGTTGATCTTGATGTTCCTTAAAACAACAACAAAAATTTTTTAAAGAACAAGGATTATTTAAAACTTTCCACTTCAAAATAAGTTATTTTAGATACAATGGATTTCTATAAAATATAAACCCAACCAATTAATAAGTGTAATCTTACATAAATGCATGTACAATCTGAAAATCTTACACAAGCAAAATTCATTTTGTTAAGTCAATGCTTTCTAATTTTCCTCGAATCTCAAATACTAATATTATTGATTTATTTTTTAACTTATGGTTGTTTTCATGGTGGATTTGACAAGTCATGGTGGTTAAATATCATATATTTTTAATTATTTATTGGATTTAAGATCAGCCTCAATGGCTGGGATTTCAAGACATAAATGGAGGTAGATTTAAATAAGAATATAGATGAACGTAGATAGATTCAGATCTGTAGAGAAAGTAAGGAAAGTGCAATAAACGTGAGATATTGGTTAGTTCAATATAATTTTATTCATCTGTTATACTTAACATCACAAAAGTTACATTATATGAATTAATTTTTCAGATTTATGTTTTAGATGTGAACAAGAGGTTGGTACATTTTTGCATTCAACTTGGCAGTATTCCACATTTAAAACTTTTTGGCTTGATTTGGGTAATTTATTAGAACAGCTATCTGGAGTAAGATTCCTGATATTATTTTTACTGGGAGATGTTAGAGGATTAAACCTAAATTAAAACTGAATATGTATGAAGTAAAATTTGTTCAAATTATTTTGGGAATAACTAGAAAATATATTCCTATAACTTGGAAGTCAGATTATTGATTTGAGAATGGATAGATGGGATGTATTCCACTTGAGAAAATTATTTACAGTTTAAGAGATGAATATCATATATTTTGTTAAATATGGAGCTCATATTTACAAATTGTTGGTATTAAAATTTAGATGAATCACAAACATTCCCTTTCTTCTATCGGTCTCTCTCTCTCTCTCTCATATATATATATATATATGTGTGTGTGTGTGTGTTTAAAAATATTGGAAAGTGAAGTGCTCCTGTTGTAGTTTTCTTGTCTCTTTTTCTTTGGGGGAGGGGAGGGGTGGGGGGATTTAGAGGTACTGTTTTTTCCTTTTTTATTTATAAAATACCATATGTATTTGGATTGTTTGAAAAATCGTGATATGTTTACTAAATGGTTTTATATTAAAATTATTAAAAATGGCTTAGATTAAGAACAATTGGGAGTGAGATTAGAACATAACATTTTCAGATGCAGATTTGGTATCTCCTCTCAGCTTGATTAAGGACTCTTCATTTTGGGCAAGGCACTGCTTATTACATGGCGTTTTCTTAGCGGAGAATGCACCTGAAGAAGCAGAAGCGGCCCTTTAAATTGCAGTTCAGGTGGCAGAGATGAAAGCGCAGAGTTGGCCATCTGAAAGGACAGCTGCGTCCGGATGCACATTTGAGCACATTCCGGCTCCTATCCCTTGGGTTGTCAATTCAGGATGGCTGGCTGTCAGCTGAGGCAGCCAGCGCGGGCTATTAGCGTGGGGATGTCCCGCGCCGGACGTCCCCACACTGATCCTGCCGCCCCACTCATTAATTCAGTCCCCACATTGTGGGGTGGCCGGCACGGGCTTGTCAGCGCGGGGACATCCCATGTGGGACGTCCCCACACTGATCCCACTGCCCCGCTCTCTCCCCACTCACGGAGCTGGAGCAGCTGGCGGGGAAGAAGGAGGCTGGAGCGGCCGGCGGGTGAGTACGGCGCTTGAGTCGGGGTACCGGCATTGTTTCGGCCAGCCCCCGTTCTCTCCCGCCGGCCGCTCTAGCCCTGCAGTTCCCGCGCTGACAGCCCAGCCCTGACGTACTGCGCCGGGGGAAGGGGCAGCTGGGAGAGGAGCTGTCAGGTGCTCGCCAGCTGACTATCATCCCAAATGCAGGCGCTTTTCGGCAGCTGCATTAAGATGGCTGGGGAGGCCACTGTGCTCTCGGAGAAGGGTTACTAAGTTCACCTTGCAAGCGCCTCCTGCACATTCACGTGGCCTCCCAACAGCCTCATATTGCCAAGATATGCGGCTTTAGAAGCGGGGCAATTGGCCACCTGAAAGTGTCTACAGTTTAAGGGGGTACACAAAACTGGTATGTTCAAACTTAAATTATCTGGTTTTTATGCAGAAATTGATACACAATGTGAGAAGTGTAAAATTTTTGAAGTTTCACTGGTCATCCATACCTTTTGGGAAGGCCCAAATTCAAATTTATCAACGATTTTTAAGATTAATATACAACTTTGTCCGTTAATGGCTTTATTTGGTTTTTCACGTGAGTAAGAAATACTTCTGTCCGCATCTAAGGAGAAAGTTTTAGACTTTCCCACGCTGATACCCAGGCGTTCATTTTTTTAAAAATGGAAAGATGGCTCTTCACCTACAGCAATGTCCTATTTAAGCTTGGAGACAATTAGATTTAAGATAGAACTTTTCAATTTGTAAAGATCTGGGGCCCATATATAGATTACTCTCATGATGGGAAGAATTAAAAATTTTGATTGTTCTGGAAATTCTCTGTCCGATGTCTAGAGGTCGTTATCTGGTCCACAATTTCCCTTTTTTTTTATATACAACGTAACCTTGATTAGAGAGAGGGGGTAGATTATATCTAATTTGTTGGGTTTTTTTGTTTACTTTTTCTTTTTTATTAATTTTTATTTGGATTAACTTGGCAAATATGGGTTTAACTAAATTTAACTGACATAGATTAATTCAATTACTTGTTTTTTCATGTGGAACTGTCCAACGTATTTCCATCCAATTTCTTGTACTTGTTATGCGTTTTCCTTACAAATTTGTACATATGTGTGAAACTCAATAAAACCGTTTTAAAAATGAATTGTTTTGCTTGACCGAGATCGGGATAGGAATGTGGAAATCGCTCGGGCAGGCAGGCAGTTGTGGTCTCATGAAGCGGGGGCACATCAGCAATATTGGGAGACCGGGATTAAATCGTGTCCCAAAGCGCTACCGTGGACAAGTTCGGCCGAAGAGACTGTTCCGTGCACTGCAAAGGAAAGTGAAGAGTGACCATTAGCCGTCCGTTGCTGGAAATCCAACGATTGGGAGAGACCCTATCCAGCTCTTTACCGCTTTCACGTGTTTGCAATCACTCTTTCCAATTGGAAAACGTGTCCAGGCCCGAAAGGTTCCCTGCATGAACGTAGTACAACCAGCGGAGTTCCTCCAGTAACTCCGCTCCGCACTCCAGCTTCCACCATTCTGCTGGACATTTTCACCTATTATTGTTTTTAAAAAAAACCCTTATAGTGCAGCTCTTTCGCAAATACTGCGTTTTGACATTACGACGCCGGGGTTAGGTTATAAATAAAAATAGATGAAACACAAACAATAAACTCATCCTGAAAACTCCTTGAATTGCATTGTGCAAATCCATCTATGACTCAAAACAGTGATTGAATTACTTCAGGATCATGTCAACTTTGCAATCAGGCAGCGAATTTCTTTTATGAACTCAAAACCCTGCAGCAGAGAAGGCTTCATCCCCACCCACATCGTTTAGTCTCAACCCACGCATCTATGTTGCTCATTCAGGACACAAAGCGCTGGTGAAATGAGTAAAACGGTTCACAATGGGATCGCGAACTGGCCAGAAGATGTTGCATCTTTGCTTCAAAGCACCAATCGGAGTCGATTTAGACAGCGACCCCCTCCGACCACCACCGTGGGAACACGAGCTCAGTAACCCGCTACCAATTCAAGTGTGTTGCGGTCATAAAAATGGACACAGCTAGAGACCGTCAGAAACCACAGCGAAACGCGCATTGTTCCGAGCTTGGCATGCGTCCTGAAACTCGTGGTGCAAAGTCGAATTTAGCAGACCCAAGAGCGGAAATCTTGGCCGATCTAAAGGGAAAGCAGGGAACTTGGACCCGCTTTCAGGTGCTCCGCGTCCCAGCTAACGCCGGCTCCCGTGGTCTGCGGCTGTAGTCCCGCCCACGCTGCCGTGACGTCTTTTGCAGCGCGGCGAGGCTGAAGCGGGAAGGAACCCAGGGGAATCAGGGTCATGTCTGTCCAGGAGGAGAGAAGAGAAATCCTTCTGGGGATGTTAGCAACCTGTGTCAGCGTCCAGAGCGAGATAGGCCAAATCCTCCTTCAGACCATGAGATATGTGGAGGCTCTTTTCAGCTCCATGCGATCTGAACAGCGCATATGTGAAATCAGGGAGCGGTTCCTGCAAAGGTTGTGGGCCAGCAGGTGGCAGTTCGAGGCGGAAAGGCGCGCAGAGCGTAGGCGCCGCAGACGGCGGCGAATGCTGCTTGTCAGTCAACTGGCCGTGATAACAAATCGGTCTCTCTGGAGGTTGAACAGATCCCAGGGGGCTGCATTCTGGAGTAATGTCCTCACCAAATTTGATGATGACGAGTGGAGGAGACACTTCCGTATGACGCGGGGCACCTTCAACTTAGTGCTGGAACTCATTGAACCTCACCTGCAGCCTCATAGACCAGATGCGCAGCATCCACTGGTGCCGGGAATTCGACTGGCTGTGGCCATTTGGTGGTACGCCACCCCTTGTGAGTATCGATCCATCAGTGCCATCTTCGGGATAGGCGTCAGCACTGTGTGCATGGTGGTACGTCAGGTGACAGGAGCCTTGAAGGACATCCTCGGTAAGCGTTTCATCTCCCTGCCAAGTGGAACACGCCTACAGGAGACAATTGACGGCTTTGCAGAAAGGGGCTACCCAATGTGTGCTGGTGCCATTGATGGGTCGCATATTCCCATTATTACCCCCAGCGTGAACCCCGCGGCCTACTACAATTACAAAGGGTGGCACTCCGTGGTTCTGCAAGCGGTTGTTGACCACAATTTCTGGTGAGTTAGAGCCATGAATTTTTTTTTTTTGGAATCTCACTTGCCCATGTCCACATATACAGGCTACTTTATTCATTATTTTGCAGCTTCTCGGACGTGTTCGTGGGTTGGCCTGGCCACATGCATGATGCACACGTGCTTGCCAACTCCCCTCTGTACAGAAAGGCAGAGGAGCAGGGTGGATACCTCTTTGCACGTGACGTGAGTGATAACCCTTACATGCTCCTCACAGTGACATTGTTTATGCCTCGTGGGTAAACAGGCAGGTCGGTGAACTAACAGCATCTCTGCACTTTTGTGCCCACAGGTGTCCAAAAATGTTGATGGAGTGGAGGTCCCAGCTCATCTTGTGGGTGATGCAGCATACCCCCTTAGAACCTGGCTGATGAAGGGTTTCACACAGCATCAAGTACTGGATTCAGACCAGCAAAAATTTAACAAGGCGCTGAATTCTGCTAAGATAGTGGTGGAGCATGCCTTTGGCCATCTAAAAGGTCGCTGGCGATGCTTGTCCAAGCGTCTTAATATTGCTACTGCCTTTGTTCCAGATGTTGTGTTTGCCTGCTGTGTGCTGCACAATATATGTGAGCTCAACAAGGAGAACTTTTTGCCCGAGTGGGCATTGGTTCAAGCAGATCCCCCTGCACCCAGTACCCAGGACTGTAATGATCCCCAACCCCATGGAGTCCAGATCATCCGCTCAGCGATTATGTCCATCCTGTAGGGGGGTGGATCTCAGGAGTAGCCTGTGAGATGTGGGTATGTCCCTCACGCCCATCAACACAACTCCCACCACTGCTCCCTGCCCAAAGGCTGTGACAGGAGCTGCTGCCTGGGCCCAGATTTCAGACTGATCACGTGAAGGGAACAGTGACAAAGTAATGATTCATGAGACTTGTATACTTTCTTAAACTTTAATTAAAAACTTGTTCAATTACACTTGTACGGTTTCATACCTGCCCGAGGTAGCTAATGCGCCATAAGGATTTAAATTTTGCAATAGACTTGCTGTATTCAATGGAATGGAAAAAAGACAGTACAAATCCATCCCATACATCAAGACCACAGATCAGACACAGGAACTACCACCTCCACAACCCACTAATGAGTGTTTCATTCCTTCACATAACGCATAGACTATTGCACATATCAGGTTTTCAGTAACATCGAAAGTGTCAAGTGACTTAGTAGCATTTACAAGAGTACAGGCACACAAATCATTCCAAAATTGAGATGAATGAGGAGGAGTGGGGTGGGGAACTGTTGCTGGACCCCAGCATCTCCAACCTCTCCAAGTGCCCACCACCATTATGCGTTGGCATTGAATGATATTGCAGGCCAGCGTGAGGGGTCAGGTACATGGAAGGTGATCCATTGGGGTGTGGGAACTGGGATGGAGAGATCTCCATTTTTGTAAAGAATTGTTGGAATGTGGAGGACTGCCTGTCCAATGCAGCACTGAGATGCTCCAGCGCAGATGACAAGCGTGTCAATGCCTGTACATGCCTGTCACCCTCCGGTTCTCTTCTGTCTTTGTTGAAACCGTGGCCAGAAATGTTATATGAGGAACCGAACTCCCACTCTTGGTTACCCAGAGTAATGAAACCACAGACACAGAATTCCGTGCTCTTTACTACAATTTCTCCAAACATAGACCATTATACAAAATGGCGTAAACTATTTATAATATTTACACAAAGCTTGTGAGTTCAAGTCACAAGGCAATCTCGTGAGTCCTGGTGACTGTGGGTCACTCTGATTAGGATTCCCTAGCACCTCCCCCTTTCAGTTGTTACTCATAAGAGTGTAGACTTGGGTCCACTTGGAAAGGCTTTACTGGTTTTCAAACTCTCTGTGAAGTTCGTACAGGTTCCTGTGGTGCAGCAGGTAAAATCTCATTTTCCTGTGATGGTTGTTCTTGGTTGGTCACTGGTTTCTGCAGTTCAAAAGTTTCCAACAGAGCATCGAATTTGAGTTGCTCAGATGTCTCAGTGAGATTACATTCGGTTGGTTGCAACTGGTTGGCATGTCTACTCCATCTACCTGGTCCAACCTGCACATGATAGAGAACCTTCCCGATCTTCCTCAGGATTCACCCCAGGATTCTGCCTTGTGACTTGAAGTCACAAGCTTTCTTGTGAGTCCTGGTGACTGTGGGTCACTCAGATTAGGACTCCCTAGCAGTCTTTAAATCGGCAATCAGTGCTCTCTCCTGCTCCAGAGCCAACTCTGAACGCTGGCTGTCCCTCTCTCCTTCCTCCCGATCCATTGTGAACATCATGCTCTGCAGCTCCTTGGAGAGAATCAGAGCCTTTGTCAGCCTCCTTCGCTTGAGTCTGGGACCGGGCACTGAGGGTCAAATCAGGAAAAGTGCATCAGTATTTCGATAATGTGCTTCTCAATAAACAAAACCTCATTAATGCTATGATACCTGTGTCCCCTGGTGAGAGTGCCGCCTGGCTACTTCCACAGTCAGTGAGTGCTGCATTGCTACCTACTGGGGAATCCAGGGGTGTGCCAGTGGAGTCATATGCAGTGTCTTGCACCTCCTGGGTCTGCATCTCCGGCCCTTCTGCACTGTTGTTTGCGGCCTGCGATGTCTCAGGGATGAGCTCTGACTGGCAACGCTCAAGGGTTCTGCTGAGCAGCTGGACCCCACAGCGTGTGGCATTGCTGGAAGTACTCCCACTCCATATGACCGCTGCCACTCCTCCGGTTGTGATCCAGCACCACGTGGAACTTTTTCCTCAGGCTCTTCAGCTTGGTTACGACCTGCAGTGGCCACTCATCCATATGTGGGACCATCTTTCACTGTCCCCATCAGCTCCCTTTACTGGGCTTCTTGAGATAAATGGTCCAGAAGCCGTCTAACCTCTGCATCTGCCCAGTTGGATGCCATAGCATTGATATAATCCTGTAATGTAACGAGAAATAATACGCACCAGTAACCACGAGTCTGCACACTCTCAGGATTTTCAAAAATCGTGCAAAAGTGTCGCAGGTTGATGACATCATTAGCCCAGCCCTTGGCAGCCACTGCTTCTTTCAGGTGCAACGGGATTCTCTGAGCTGGAGAATATACCTGCAGGAGGAGGGTTAAATAAGTGCTCCTCTTGGCCGGGTTCTCCGCTTTCAGGTAGACAGCCGCATTGGGGTAGAATAGTTGGCTTTATAGTCGGTATTGTGGCCACCTGAAAGAGGCTACAGATCAAACGCAGACTTCAGTGTCAGTTAAGGCATGTGGCAGGATAATCAAACCATAGTGGACTAATGTGAACCTTAGAACCACAGAACCACAGGACATTACAGCACATCATCAAGCCCTTTGATTCTTCTCGTCTGTCCTGAACTATTTTTCTACTGTCACACACCTAGCCCATAGCCCTCATATCACTCTCATCTATATACCTATCCAAATTATTCTTAAATCTTAAAATTGAGCCTGCCATCACCACTTCAACTGGGTACCCATTCCACACTCCCACTACTCTTTGTGTGAAGTCGTTCCCACCTAATGATTCCTCCAATCCTTTCCATTTCACCCTTAATGCATGTCTTCTGTTTGGTATCTCACCTGCTCTCAAATCCTAACTACATTTCCACTGTCTATAACCCTCATGCATCTATCAAATCTCTCCTCATTCTTCTCTGCTCCAGGAAATAATTCTCCAACTTGTTTAAACTTTCCCTGTAACTCAGGACTTGAAGTTCTTGGAACAGCCTGATAAATATTTGCATTCCTTCAATTCTATTGATACTTTTCCTCCATTCAGGGGGATAAAACTACACACAATAATCAAAACTTGTCCTCATATGCGACCTTGCATTATGCCCCAAACCATATACTTTAATATCTATATAGATACAGAATCAGAATCAAGATTTATTGTCGTGAACAAGTCATGGAATTCGGTGTTTTGCAGCAGCATCAGAGAAAAAAACATAAATATTATAACCATGTAGCAACATGACTATAACAATAATAGTGCACAAGAAGTTGGTTTATTGATTATTAGGAATCTGATGCCAATTGGGGAGAAGCTGTCCTTGTGCCGCTGAGTGCTCATCTTCAGGCTACTGTAATTGACTTTTCGCTAAATTAACAGTTAAGTTTGCTTTGGATAATCTTGCAAACAATTTGTCCATTTCCACTTTTTGTGACCAAATCATCAATATAAGCATCTGTATGAGTTAACCCATGGATAACTGAATTAATCATCCTTTGGAATTGTTGCAGGGGCATTTTTCATGCCAAAAGGTAACACATTATACTCAGATAATCCGGATGGAGTTACAAAAGCCAAAATATTATTTCCTCTCTTAGTTAGAGGCACTTACTTCAACAAATCCAACTTAGTAAGAAATTTAGCTTTGCCAATTTTATCAATACAGTCATCTATTCTCGAAATAAGATAAGCATCTGTTTTAGTTACTGAATTAGCCTTCCTATAATCTGTACCATATAACAGTATGGTAACAGTTCCATCTGGTTTTGGTACCAAAATACAAGGAGAACTCTAATCTGAGTTCGAAGGTCTAATAATGTCATTCCTCAACATATATTCCACCTCCTGATCCATGATTTTACTCTTCTGAATTTTTATTCTATATGGGTTTTGTTTTATGGGATTTTCTTCTCCTACATCTACATCATGGTAAATCACTGATTTCTGTTTTGGAACATCAGGGAACAAATTTGTGTATTTCAAAAGTAATTATTTCAACTGCATCTGCTCGTGTAACATAAGATGTCCTATCTTTTCTTCCAAATTTTCCAAAATTTTTGAGTTAGACAGGCAGACATGAACCATGATTTCTTTAAGGTGACCCTCGCAAGATTCTGTTTCCATAATCTTATGATCCACCACTTCCACTTCCTCAACCCTGTCAATAACTAATGCCTCTGATACAGATTGTTCTCCACTACCTTTATTCTTGTAATATGGTTTCAACATTTTTATATGACAAATTTGAGTTTTATTCCTTCGATCTGGAGTGTTAACAACATAGTTAACATCATTCAGTTTTGATTTAACTACGTACAGTCCAGAAATTCTAGCACTCAAAGGATTGTCAAGTGTTGGAAACAAAATCAAAACTTTACTTCCTGTCTTAAAATTCCCCACCTGAGCTTTCCTGTCAAATAAACGCTTCATTTTACCCTGAGCCATTTCTAAATTCTCTTGAGCCAAAGTCCACACTGTTTGTAACCAATCCTTAAATTTAAAAACATAATCCAGCAAGTCCAACTGCACATACTCATTAACCCAATGTTCTTTTATCAACATTTGGACATCTAACCTGATGTCCAAACACAATTTCAAAAAGGCTGAAACCTAATGACTCCTGCACATCCTCCCTTGCTGTAAATAACAATAAATGAATACCTTCATCCCAATCTTTTCCATTCTCCAGACAATAAATCCTCATCATATTTTTAAGAGTAGAATGAAATCTTTCCAAAGCTCCCTGAGTTTCAGGATGATACGCAGATGAAGTGATCTGTTTTATTCCAAACTCATAAACCAACTGCTGAAACAACCCAGACATAAAGTTAGATCCTTGATCACTCTTGATCTCTTTCGGGAGTGAAAAATCTTTTCAGAGTCTTTACCACTGTTTCGGCTTTAAAATTTCTCAATGATATAGCCTCTGGAAATCTTGACGCTGTACACATAATTGTTAATGTACTGATTACCAGTCAGTTTTTGGCAAGGGACCTACACAATCTACAATAATCCTAGTGAAAGGTTCCCCATCAACAGGAATAGATTGTAATAGAGCCACTGGAGGACCCTGGTTAGGTTTCCCCACTACCTGACAAAAGTGACATGTCCGACACCAATACACTACATCGTTCCTCAAACCAGGCCAGAAAAATTGTTTCAAAGTCTTATTCACGGATTTTTTTACGCCAACATGACCACCTAAAGGTGTACTGTGGGCTGGATTTAATATTTCCTTTCCGTAAATTTTAGGAACAACCACACTTCATTATCAAGAATATCAACAATTCACCTTTCAAGTGATATCCACAAGCCATTTCTTTAATCTACTGTTCAGTTACTCCTTTGTCCCTTAAGTCAATAAGATCTGTATCTATTTTCTGTTGCTGAATTAACTCCTTACTTGACAAAGAAATCCTTACTCTCACAATGACCCTGCTCTTTCAAAAGTACTTCAGAAGTACTGGGCAAGTCTCTACCAACTGGATCTTCCTCAGCTCTCATCATTTTCTTAGTCACAGACCTTGTTACAGCACATGTAGGATACATCTCACAATCCTCCAAAACATCATCCTCACTAGGCTGATTTACTAATCTTAAAACTGTCCCAACTTTATCCTATGCCAAATCGTTCCCTAATAAAAACAAGACACCCTTCATGGGTAACTTTGGAATTACTCCTGCTACAACAGGTTCTTTAACTAATTATGAATTAAGCACTATGTTGTGAATCGATATTGACTCTACCTCACCTCCAACACCTTTAATCAAAGCCGTCTCCCCTGTGTCAGCCTTCTAATCAAGAGTTTCAACATTTTCCAATAACAATGATTGAGCAGCCTCAGTATCTCGAAGAATTTAATCTGGAACATGTGATTCTTCCTCCTTTACTGAAACCAAGCCCTCTGACACAAAAGGTTTGAAAACATCCATGACACCCTTACCAGGTTTGGAACATCTGCTCTCCTTAAATTCAACTCTCTGAATACATGTTTCTGGTAAAACCTCCTTTTCTTGTCTCTGTTTCAACACGAGACATTTCACAACCACATGACCAGGTTTCTTACAAGAATGACATACAACTCCAGAAGTTCTGTCCTTTCCCACCTTACCTTTATCTTTTCTCTTAACATTCTCTCCAGACTTAATTTCAGGCTTATTAATCTGCTCCACATTAACCCTCTGAAAAGGCTTACTATTGTGAAATATATTTTTGTGAATTACGGCAAATTCGTCTGCTAAACTAGCCATTTGCTGCCACGTCCCCACGTCTCCCTCATCCAGGTATAATTTAATCTTATTTGGAACATACCTTTTAATTTCCTCAATTAATATCAATTCTCTAAATCTGTCAAAGTAATTATTTATTCCTTTTGACCAATGGTCAAAACATACAGATTTTCCCAGTGCAAAATCCATACAAGATTGATTCCATGTTTTCACCAAATTCCTATATTTTTGCCTATATACTTCTGGAACCAACTCATAAGGTTTCAATACTTGCTTGTTTAACAATATCATAATTTTCCATTTGCACTGTAGTCAATTTGTACTTTTCCCTTCAATACACTTTGGACATAAGAGGCCACTTTTCTTTTGATCATCTTGAGCTCTCAAAAAGCTGAAAATATGTATCTATCTCCCTCATCAAAAGGAGGAAATAGATTTACTTCTCTACTAGCCTAAAACCTCTCCCCAAGAGTTACAGCCTCAATTCCCTTACTTCCCTCCTTCTCTAATTGAAACTGGTCTGTCCTTTTCAATCTTTTCCAAGTCATATTTTCTTTGTCTTTCATCATCCTATGTTGAACTATGGCCAGAAATCTTAAATGAGGAACCAAACTCCCACTCTTGGTTACCCAGAGTAATGAAACGACAATCTTGTGAGCCCTTCAGTTAATTGATGGCTCGCATGGCATCACCCACTCCTGGTGGTTGTGGGTCACTCTGATTAGGACTCCCTAGCATCCTCCCTCCATTTTTCAGTTGTCTCTAACTCATATTTCCTCTGTTTTTCTCTTTCTTCTTTCACCCTTCATTTTTCTCTTTATTTTTCCATCTTCAATTTCTCCAATTCCATTTGCAACTCAAAAGATCTATCTCTGGAAAAACTTCTAAGTCTTTCTCAACAAATTTCCTTCACCTATATAATATTTCAATATAATCCTCAGTATTTACATTTTCCTCATTCAACGCTTGACTTCAGTCAGTTTTAATGCCTTAGAGATAACCATCAGTTCATCCTTTCTCTTGCTCTCCAGCTCTGCAGGTGATGGTTATGACAAAAATGTATCAACATCCATTGCTGCTGTTTTTCCACACACAAGCTTTAAATTAGCTTGAAAAAAAAGCCCATTTATCTAACAAATCACAAAAACTCCAATTTTAAATCCGAACGGACGAGCACCCAAAAAGTATTACAAGCCCAGAGGCCCCCAAAACCCAGCAGCAATAGAAATTCACCAAGACAAATGGTTACTTAAACAAAAGTTGCTTTTAATCATCTTTAAACATGAAAACAGAATCACAGTTTAACTTATCACCATTGAAAATTAACCTAACTTAGCCCCCTTCTAATTCTAAGTGCACATGTGTGTAATGTGTGTAAGTTCAGAAAAGTTCTTTGGTTCACAGTCCAATCTCACTTCTCATTCCTCCAAGTTCACTGGTTACAGACAACTCTTATACTGTACACAGAATTTAACATTTATAAAGTTCACCAGGCTTTGATGCTTGAAAGTTAAATAGTTACAGCTCAGGAAGTTTCTTATTGGTTTTCAGATAGAGATTTGTTGTATGCTGGACACCCACAACTGATTCCTTTTTAATCAGCCACTTCAGAGTCGTGCTGAAGAAACTTGCCCCCTGAGGGTTCTTCAGATGATAACCTCTTTCATTCAGGTCACCACAGAATTGATTTTTGTTTTTCTTATTTCAAGTGAAACATTAGACAGTCAGTCCTCTCCGCTTGCATTAGCAGAGCTTCAGTATTTTAAATAAGATCTGTTTTTAAGTGTTTGTTTGGCACCTACACTAACAAAACTGCCCAAATTTATCTCCCCAAAACATATCTATATTATGTCTCACCAGCAAGACCTGTCATGATATCATAAGATACCTCACATAGTTGGCTCTGTGCAGTTCTTCTGCAAAAATATGATGACTGGCAACCCATTGCATATGTATCACGCTCAATGACAGACGCAGAGATGTGATACACTCAAATTAAAAAGGAAGATTTCATCAGTTTGTGTCAGGACAAGCAATCAGTGTAGAGACTGACCATAAGTCCTTGTTTACGTTGTTCTGAAAGCCATTAAATGAATGTATGACATGAATACAAAGAATGAAAAGGCTGCAATGCTATACAATGAATGTAGCATACACTCCGGGTAAGCTAATGTACACAGCAGGCATATTGTCCAGAACTGTTGACACAAGAGATCCTGCAAATACAAAAATGGATGAAGATGTGAATGGTTTCATGGACATGATCACAAGTGAACTGACATATCAGATGCAAAAATGGAGCAGATAAAGTCAGAGAAAAACTGAGAAAAAACATCTTTGATGGATGGCCCAACATAAAGCAGGACTGCTCACCTGACATTGCAGAGTACTGGAACTGCAGGGCGGAACTATCAGTGGTTGAAGACATCATCTACAAAGAAAGTAAAATCCTTATCCCAAAGAGATGCTAAAAAAGATCCAGAAATGAAAAGTGCAAGTAAAGAGCACGAGACATGATGCACTGGCCAAGAATTAACAATGATATAACAAGTGAAGTGTCAAACTACAATATGCCAGAAATATCAAGCATGATATCCTGCAGAATCACTAAAGCCACACCCAGCACCATACAGACCTTACCAGAAGGTAGGCGCTGACTTATTCGAATGTCAAGGGAAGGACTATCTTGTAGTCACAGATTATTAGTCCCTGTATGCAGAGGTGTGTAGACTGAGCACCACCACTGCAGAAGCTGTAATAACAGGATTGAAAGCCATATTCTGCAGACATGGCATGGTAAGTGAGGTCTTCACAGACAATAGACCTCAGTTTTGCAGTTTAAAGTTCCGAAAGTTTGCCAAAGAGAGGGACTTTGTACACACCACGTCAAGTCCTAATTTTTCACAGTCCAATGGTCTAGTGGAAAAATCAGAACAGACAGAGAAAAGACTGATGAACAAGGCAAAAGACAGTGGAACAGACTTCTACCAGAGCATGCTGGTATACCGCACAATGCCGCTCAAGTGTGGTATATCACCAGGACAACTCCTTATGGGATGTGGGCCAAGATCAAACGTACTCATTCCAGAGAACCTCCACAAACAAAAGAGGGGGAGAAAGTGAGGAAGTTAAATGAACAACAGAAAGAAAAGCAAAAGTATTACTCTGACAGAGGAACAAAAAACTACACTGGCGACCAAGTAAGGCTAAAAGACAAAACAAACATGGAATCAGAAGGGAACTGTCCTTAGTGAAGTCCAGCAAAGATCATTCAGACAGATGAAGATGCTGTTCTGTGAAGAAATTGTCGAGACCTTCAAATGGGAGATACTGTTGAACAACCTGAATGACCATCTGAGAAGACGTCGTCTGAGGCAACAACTCAAATTCAAGGTCAATCATTCAGAACATCATCAAGACATGTGAAGAGACTCACTGAGCAAACTTAAAGACTCATGTTCTAGAATGAAGTACTGCTATTTTATTCGCTCTTCAAGTAGTAGTGTATGTAACACACAAAGCAGATTTTAAAAATGTTGATAATAATGAAAATGTAAGTTCTTGGTATTAAAGTTAAAACTGCAGAGTTATACAAAGAAAACATATTAGTTAAAAGTAAGCTACTTTTGTTTTAAGAATGGGAGATGTAGGGGGAGTCACGTGATGGAGTAGTGGCCAGTAAGGGAATACTAGCCCTCTCCAGAAAAGAAGAAATAAAGTGAAGAAAATATAGAGTTAAAGAAATACAAAACATAACAAATAAAAGATAAAGTTGTAGAGAAAAGAAAGAAAATGGCACCTAAGAAGGAAAAAGTAAAAATAATGGGAAAAAAAAGAAAAGATACCGGAAGAGAAAGAAGAAGGCCTTACCTGCATGAAGAAACAGGGAGCCATCGAGGAGAAGAGACCCATTCTCCAAGGTTGGTGACAACCCTGCAGAATCGCGACCCCCCCCCCCCCAACCGCTTGCCTGCAAAAATGACTCTCTGGGAAAGGGAATGAAAGGAAAGAAGAGCAGCAGCAGGAGGCCCAACAGATGAGTAGCCCAGAAGAAGAGGACCAACAGCAAGAAGCCAAGCAAGAAGAAGCCCAGCAAAGTGAGACAAGCAACTCATCAGGAAAGTCAGAAGAGACACAGATACAAGGAAGAGAAGAAGACACAAACACAGGTACAGACACAGAAGAGGAGGAAGAAGAAGACCAAGATCTGCACAGAGAAATAGAAGGTAAACCAGATGGACAAAATATAGATAGAGTTTTTTTTCAAGAACAAATGAGAGCATTAAAAGAATGGTTGACATTAGAATTTGTGAAATTAAAAGAAAAATGAAAAGTACAGAAGAAAAAGTGATTAGAGCTGGTCATGACAGAAATAGAGAAAAGATTAGAAAATATGGAAGAGTGAGAAATGGCTGACTTTAATGACTTTAAAGGTTTGAGAGAGCCGTGGTTTTCAAGGAATATTAGAAACTTGGTTCGAAGAAAAAGGGAGGCATACATTAGATATAAGAAGCATGGAGTTAAGGGGATGTTTGAAAGATACATTGAATGTAAGAGGAATCTTAAGAGAGGAATTAGGAAAGCTAAGAGAAGGTATGAGGAAACTATGGCAAGCAGGGTGAAAACTAATCCAAAAGAGTTCTACAAATATGTTAATGGTAAAAGGAAAGCTAGAGACAAAATTGGTCCCTTAGAGAATCAGAGCGGAAAACTGTGTGTGGAGCCTAGAGAAATGGGGGAGATATTGAACAGTTTCTTTTCTTCGGTATTCACTAAGGAGAAGGATATTGGGAGATGTGAGATAAAAAAAGCAAATTGGGTAAATATGGGGAATATAGAGATTACAAAAGATGTAGTTTTAGGGCTTTTGAAGAATATAAAATCCTGGATAAGTCTCCGGGACCAGACGGGATCTTCACCAGGACATTGAGAGAAGTGAAGGAGGAAATAGCAGAGGCTCTGGCGGTAATTTTCCAAATGTCATTAGATATGGGGATAGTGCCGGAGGATTGGCGCATTGCGCATGTGGTTCCGTTATTTAAAAAGGGTTCAAGGAGGAAGCCTGGCAACTATCGGCCTGTAAGTTTGACGTCTGTGGTAGGTAAATTAATGGAGAAAATTCTTAGAGATAGTACTTATAAACATCTGGATAGACAGGGTCTGATCAGGAGCACTCAACATGGATTTGTGGGAGGAAGGTCATGTTTGACCAATCTGATTGAATTTTTTGAAGAGGTGACTAGGAATGTGGATGAGGGTAGCGCAGTGGATGTTGTCTATATGGACTTCAGTAAGGCCTTCGATAAGGTACCACATGGAAGGTTAGTTAAGAAGGTGCAGTCTTTAGGTATAAATTTTGAGATAGTCAAATGGATTGAACATTGGCTGAAAGGGAGAGGCCAAAGAGTGGTAGTGGATAATTGTCTGTCAGGTTGGAGGCCGGTGACCAGTGGTGTGCCTCAACGATCTGTATTGGGCCCATTGTTGTTCGTTATATACATTAATGATCTAGATGATGGGGTGGTAAATTGGATTAGTAAATATGCAGACGATACTAAGATAGGTGGAATAGTGGATAATGAAGAAGGTTTTCAAGGATTGCAGAGGGATTTGGGCTGCTTAGAAAAGTGGGCTGAAAAATGGCAGATGGAATTTAATGCTGATAAGTGTGAGGTGCTTCATTTTGGTAAGAAGAATCAGAACAGGACATACATGGTAAATGGGAGAGCATTGATGAATACAGAAGAGCAGAAAGATTTAGGAGTAACGGTACATCGTTCTCTGAAGGTAGAAACTCACGTGAATAGGGTGGTGAAGAAGGCTTTTAGTATGCTGGCCTTTATCAATCATTGCATGGAATATAGGAGTTGGGAGGTGATGTTGAGACTGTATAAGACGTTGGTGCGGCCTAATTTGGAGTTCTGTGTGCAGTTCTGGTCGCCTAATTATAGGAAGGATATAAACAGAGTGGAGAGAGTGCAGAGAAGGTTTACCAGAATGTTACCTGGGTTTAATCATCTAGAGTCTAGGGAGAGATTGGACAGATTAGGTCTTTATTCTTTGGAGCGTAGAAGGTTGAGAGGGGATTTGATAGAAGTATTTAAGATTATGAAAGGGATAGACAGAGTGGATGTGGATAGACTATTTCCGTTAAGAGGAGGAAAGATTAAAACAAGAGGACATGAGTTAAGAATTAAGGGGCAGAGGTTTAGAGGTAACATGAGGGGGAACTTCTTTACTCAGAGAGTGGTAGACGTGTGGAATGAGCTTCCGGGAGAAATAGTGGTGGCGGAGTCAATTGTATTATTTAAGAAAAGAAGATGGAGGGTTATGGGTATTGTGCAGGGAGGTGGGACTAGAGAGGGGTGTTTGGTTCGGTGCGGACTAGAAGGGCCTAATGGCCTGTTTCCGTGCTGTAAATTGTTATGTAGAAGAAAATTGGAAGAAAGTGATAAAAAAGTTGAAGAGTCACAAGAGTTGTTAGCTCAGAAAATTGATATGTTGGAAAATTATAGTAGGCGAAACAACATAAAAATAGTGGACCTAAAGGAAGATGAAGAAGGCACAGATATGAAGGAATTTGTTAAAGAATGGATCCCAAAGGTAATGGGAATGACAGAAATACAGGGACGAATGGAAATAGAAAGGGTACACAGAACACTAGCTCCGAAACCACAGACACATCAAAAACCAAGATCTGTTTTAGTAAAATTTTTGAGATGTACAACAAGAGAAAATATACTGGAGTGGGCAAGGAATAAAATTAGAGAAGACAATAAACCATTGGAATACAAGGGTCAAAAAATATTTTTTTACCCAGACATAAGTTTTGAACTCTTAAAGAAGAGGAAGGAGTTTAATACAGCTAAATTGATCCTATAGAAAAAAGGTTATAAATTTATGTTATTTAAAACATCCAGATGTGCTTAAAATATTTATCCCTGGGGAGCAAAACAGACTGTTCTTGGATGAGGAGGAAGCATGAGAATTTGCAGAATGCCTGCAGGATAGAAGGAGAGATGAAGAGTTGTAACAAGAATGAAGAAGAGCGATAAAATATATATAAAGATGTAAAAATAATATATATGTAAGAACTAAAGAAGGAAAAGAGAAGAGAAGAAAGGAAGTAAGGGGGAAAAAGAGGGAGAACTTTGTTATATGTCTTTTTTGGGGGGGTTGGGTGGGAGAGAATAACCATCACTGCAAAATCAGTTGACGCTTGCGAGCGGGTTCACAATCCAAATGGAGTGGGGAGTTTTGGTTGCCTGGCAAATGATAAGGGGCAACTCAGGGAGGGGGGGGGGGACATTTGGGGCTAAGGGAATATTGGATGTGGGAGTTGTTGAAGTATTTTATGTTTTAAATGTGTTGCCATACATTGATTTTAAAAAGGGAAAACTGAGAGATGAAAATGGGGAAAAGGGGGATGTTGGTGATGAGGAAGTGGTAATGAGGTGTAAACAGGATATGAGATGGCCATGTTGAATTATATGACTATAAATATTAATGGAATAAATAACCAAATTAAATGGAAGAGTATTAAATTTACTGAAAAAAGAAAAAAATAGACATGGCATATGTGAAGGAAACACATCTAACTGAAGTGGAACATAATAAATTAAAGAGAGACTGGGTAGGGCATGTAGTTGCAGCATCATATAATACAAAAGCTAGAGGTGTAGCTATATTAATGAATAAAAATGTACCAATCAAAATAGAGGAGGAAATAATAGATCCATCAGGGAGGTATGTAATGATAAAGTGTCAGATATATTCAGAATTTTGGAATTTGCTCAATATATATGCACCAAATGAAGAGGATCTAAAGTTTATGCAAGATATTGTTTGAAGATTGTAGATACGCAAGGGAATATATTAATAGGAGGAGATTTTAACCTTAATTTGGATCCAATGTTGGATAAAACTGGACAAAAGACTAGCAAAAAGAATAAAGTGGCCACATTTATGGTTAAATCAATGCAGGAAATGAAACTTATGGATATATGGAGGAGGTAGCACCCAAGAGAGAAAGAATACTCATATTATTCAAGTAGGCATAAAACATACTCAAGAAGAGAATTGGTGGACAAAAAAATAAAATACAAAACATTACAAACGTTTAAGGTGGAGAAGAACATAATGAAAATAAAGCAAAAGTATTATGAATTAGGAGAAAAAACACACAAAATATAGCCTGGCAACTTAAAACAGAACAAGCTAAAAGAAAAAGGACAAACAAATTACATATAATCCAATGGAGATTCATGAGAACTTTAAGGAATTTTATGAACAATTATACCAAACTGAGAATGTGGGGGAAGATGATAAAATAGAAGAATTTTTAGCTAAAATTGAACTGCCAAAATTGTAAGAAGAGGAACAAAACAAACTGATGAAACCATTTGAAATAGAGGAATTACAGGATATATTAAAAAAGCTGCCGAATAATAAAACACCTGGAGAGGATGGATTTCCAATAGAATTCTATGAAACATTTAAAGAGTTATTAATTCCTCCTCCTGTCCTGGAAGGAATGAACCAGATAGAAGAAACACAAAACTTGCCAGATTCATGTAAGACAGCAATAATTACAGTAATACCAAAGGTGGGAAAGGATCCACTAACTCCAGCATCATACAGACCAATATCTCTACTTAATTCAGATTATAAGATAATAGCACAATTATTAGCAAACAGATTGGCCGACTGTGTACCAAAAATAGTAAAACTAGATCAAACTGGATTTATTAAGAAAAGACGAACAGTGGATAATGTCTGTAAATTTATTAATTGAATTCATGCAGTTCAAGGAAATAAAATGCCTGCAGTGGCTGTTGCTTTAGACACAGAAAAAACCTTTGACAGGGTAGAATGGAATTATTTATTCAAAGTATTACAGAGGTTCAATCTACCAGAAAAATGTATTCATTGGATTAAAGCATTATATAATGGACCATTGGTGAAGGTGACAGTAAATGGATATGTATCAAATCAATTTAAATTAAGTAGGTCAACTAGGCAGGGAAGTGCACTATCTCCCTCACTGTTCGCTTTAGCAGTAGAACCATTGGCAGAACTGATAAGAACAGAAAATAAAATAAAAGGGATAAAAATAAAGGAGAAGGAGTATAAAATCAGTTTATTTGCAGATGACATCATAGAATACTTAACAGAACCATAAATATCAATAAAAGAACTACATAAGAAATTGAAGGAGTATGGAGAAATATCGGGGTATAAGATCAACACAAATAAAAGTGAAGTGATGCCAATGAGTAATGCGGATTATGCAGAATTTTAAAAAGAATCACCATTTTAAATGGCAAACACAAGCAATCCGATACCTAGGTATTAGGTTAGATAATAATTTAAGCCAGTTGTACAAATTAAATTATCAACCACTAATAAAGAAATTGCAGGAAGACTTAGAACATTGGAAAGAATTACCGCTAACATTGATAGGGAGGGTAAATTGCATTAAAATGAATGTCTTCCCAAGGATACAATACTTATTTCAGTCGTTACTAATTCCCTTAACAGAGAAATTCTTTAATGAAATAAAGAGAATAATAAGGAAATTTTAATGGAAAGTGGGGGGGGGGGGGAACTGAGGATAGCGTTAGATAAATTAACAGAAAGGTACAACCAAGGTGGTTTGCAGTTACCAAACTTTAAAAATTATTGTAGAGTCCCACAATTAAGATATTTATCAGATTTTTATCAGACAAGGGAAAAACCAGATTGGACTAAGATAGAGCTAGATAAAATAGGGGAGAAGTGGGATGAAAAGCTGGTACGATATAAAAGTTCACCAGTATTGCATCATTTACTCAATATATGGAAGAAGATTCACTTAGAAAGGAAAAAAAACAAATTACCAAATACTAAAATTATTATTGATGGAAAATCAGCTAATCCCTTTTACAATAGATAACCTTTCCTTTAGAGAATGGTAGAGAAAAGGAATTGAAAGAATAGAAAATGGATTTTTGGGAAAAAATTTATTAACATTTGAAAAATTGAAGTACAAATTTGGAATAACTCATGGTACAATGTTTGCATACCATCAATTGAAAGCCTACTGAAAGGATAAATTGGGAAACAGACTGAGATTATCAGAAGGAAGCAGCTTTGAATATGTCATTACAGACACAATGATAATTAAAAGATTTATAACGAACATGAACATCAAGCTGTAAGATAGGGAAAATGATGAAATAAGCTATAAACCCAAACAAAAGTGGGAAAAAGATTTAAACATAAAGAAAAAAAATGAAACATGGGAAAATTTATGTTCTGGAACTATGAAGAATATAATAAAAACAAAGACCTCAACAATGAAAACGTTTTTTACATCCGGTACCTCACGGATGGCAGTCTCTTCAATCTGAGGCGCCTGCAAGCTCACACCAAGACACAAGAGCAACTTGTCCGTGAACTACTCTTTGCAGACAATGCCGCTTTAGTTGCCCGTTCAGAGCCAGCTCTTCAGCACTTGACGTCCTGTTTTGCGGAAACTGCCAAAATGTTTGGCCTGGAAGTCAGCCTGAAGAAAACTGAGGTCCTCCATCAGCCAGCTCCCCACCATGACTACCAGCCTCCCCAAATCTCCATTGGCACACAAAACTCAAAATGGTCAACCAGTTTACCTATCTTGGCTGTACCATTTCATCAGATGCAAGGATCGACAACGAGATAGACAACAGACTCGCCAAGGCAAATAGCGCATTTGGAAGACTACACAAAAGAGTCTGGAAAAACAACCAACTGAAAAACCTCACAAAGATTAGCGTATACAGAGCCATTGTCATACCCACACTCCTGTTTGGCTCCGAATCATGGGTCTACCGGCAACGCTTCCACCAGCATTGTCTCCACTCCATCCTCAACATTCATTGGAGCGACTTCATCTCCAACATCGAAGTATTCGAGATAGCAGAGGCCGACAGCATCGAATCCATGCTGCTGAAGATCAAACTGCGCTGGGTAGGACATGTCCCCAGAATGGAGGACCATCGCCTTCCCAAGATCATGTTATTTGGTGAGCTCTCCTCTGGCCACCGAGACAGAGGTGCACCAAAGAAGAGGTACATAGACTGCTTAAAGAAATCTCTTGATGCCTGCCACATTGACCACCGCCAGTGGGCTGATATCGCCTCCAACTGTGCATCTTGGCACCTCACAGTTCGGCGGGCAGCAACTTCCTTTGAAGAAGACCGCAGAGCCCACCTCACTGACAAAAGACAAAGGAGGAAAAACCCAACACCCAACCCCAACCAACCAATTTTCCCTTGCAACCGCTGCAACCGTGTCTGCCTGTCCCACATTGGACTTGTCAGCCACAAACAAGCCTGCAGCTGACGTGGACATTACCCCTCCATAAATCTTCGTCCATGAAGCCAAGCCAAAGACACATGATATAGTATAATTGATTCTTTGGCTTGGCTTCGCGGACGAAGATTTATGGAGGGGGTAAAAAAGTCCACGTCAGCTGCAGGCTCGTTTGTGGCTGACAAGTCCGATGCGGGACAGGCAGACACGATTGCAGCGGTTGCAAGGGAAAATTGGTTGGTTGGGGTTGGGTGTTGGGTTTTTCCTCCTTTGCCTTTTGTCAGTGAGGTGGGCTCTGCGGTCTTCTTCAAAGGAGGTTGCTGCCCGCCAAACTGTGAGGCGCCAAGATGCACGGTTTGAGGCGTTATCAGCCCACTGGCGGTGGTCAATGTGGCAGGCACCAAGAGATTTCTTTAGGCAGTCCTTGTACCTTTTCTTTGGTGCACCTCTGTCACGGTGGCCAGTGGAGAGCTCGCCATATAACACGATCTTGGGAAGGCGATGGTCCTCCATTCTGGAGACGTGACCCATCCAGCGCAGCTGGATCTTCAGCAGCGTGGACTCGATGCTGTCGACCTCTGCCATCTCGAGTACTTCGACGTTAGGGGTGTAAGCGCTCCAATGGATGTTGAGGATGGAGCGGAGACAACGCTGGTGGAAGTGTTCCAGGAGCCGTAGGTGGTGCCGGTAGAGGACCCATGATTCGGAGCCGAACAGGAGTGTGGGTATGACAACGGCTCTGTATACGCTTATCTTTGTGAGGTTTTTCAGTTGGTTGTTTTTCCAGACTCTTTTGTGTAGTCTTCCAAAGGCGCTATTTGACTTGGCGAGTCTGTTGTCTATCTCATTGTCGATCCTTGCATCTGATGAAATGGTGCCGCCGAGATAGGTAAACTACGCCCCAAAAGTTAAAAAAAATGGGATCCAACATTATCAGATAGATGTTTTCGCTGTAAGAAGGAAATGAAGCCCCCCCACATCTCCATCGGGCACACAAAACTCAAAACGGTCAACCAGTTTACCTATCTCGGCTGCACCATTTCATCAGATGCAAGGATCGACAATGAGATAGACAACAGACTCGCCAAGGCAAATAGCGCCTTTGGAAGACTACACAAAAGAGTCTGGAAAAACAACCAACTGAAAAACCTCACAAAGATAAGCGTATACAGAGCCGTTGTCATACCCACACTCCTGTTCGGCTCCGAATCATGGGTCCTCTACTGGCACCACCTACGGCTCCTAGAACGCTTCCACCAGCGTTGTCTCCACTCCATCCTCAACATCCATTGGAGCGCTTACATCCCTAACGTCGAAGTACTCGAGATGGCAGAGGTCGACAGCATCGAGTCCACGCTGCTGAAGATCCAGCTGCGCTGGATGGGTCACGTCTCCAGAATGGAGGACCATCGCCTTCCCAAGATCGTGTTATATGGCGAGCTCTCCACTGGCCACCGTGACAGAGGTGCACCAAAGAAAAGGTACAAGGACTGCCTAAAGAAATCTCTTGGTGTCTGCCACATTGACCACCGCCAGTGGGCTGATAACGCCTCAAACCGTGCATCTTGGCGCCTCACAGTTTGGCGGGCAGCAACCTCCTTTGAAGAAGACCGCAGAGCCCACCTCACTGACAAAAGGCAAAGGAGGAAAAACCCAACACCCAACCCCAACCAACCAATGCAACCACTGCAATTGTGTCTGCCTGTCCCGCATCGGACTTGTCAGCCACAAACGAGCCTGCAGCTGACGTGGACTTTTTACCCCCTCCATAAATCTTCGTCCGTGAAGCCAAGCCAAAGAAGAAGAAGGAAATGGGAACAACAGTACATGCAATTTGGGCACGTGAGAAAGTGAAAAAGTTTTGGGAAGATCTAAATCAGATCACAAAAAACAACATACCAAAAAATCCAGAAATCTTTAAAGTAATATAAGAAGTAAGGAATTAAGCCTCAAACTGGATGAAGTGCAAAAAAGATTTATTATGATAGCCTTATCTGTAGCAAAAAAATGTATAATGTCAACTTGGAAATCAGAAGAGAGGCTGAGAGTACAGCAATGGTACATGAAAATTAATAAATGTATTTCATTGGAAAAAATAACATATAATTTAAAAAATAAAGTCACATTATTTGAACAAATTTGGGAACCGTACATGGAGCATAACAGAGAGGGCTTGCCTCGGACCACCACCCCCTAAAATGATAAGAAGACAAAATGACTTGATCCAGCGTGTAAAAATAGATGACATGTTTTTCTTGTTTATTTTTCATTGTGTGATGACATTGTTTAATGGTTTTATTGTATTGTATATGTTGAATGTTTATTGGTTTTGGAGCGAGGTGGGAAGTGGGGAGGGAAGGTAGGGGGTAAAAAAGGGGAGAAATGCCACTGTGTATATTTAAGAGGGAAATGTTTGTATGTATTTTGGTTGATATGGTTCACAGTGTGAAAAATTTAAAAAAAAATTTAAAAAAAAAGAATGGGAGATGTAATGATAGTGATCATGGTTGCAATGCATTAGCAATGCCTTAAGGCTATAGTTCCTGTTTGATTATTCTTGGCTGCCAGCAGGGGCTAACACAGAGCAGGAAATTGCACTATGTAAGACCTGTAATGGAGGCTTGCAGCCTCATGGCATGTCTCGTGTGCTGTTTACAACAACTTTAAAGAATCTTTTCCTTCATCTATGTGTTGTCAAAGAACTCGCATATACACGGATACAAGTTGAAACAATAGACTTGATGTCTCTTTAGTTAATGAAGATCTTTGGACTTCAAAAATATTCATACTGCGATAAGATATCTTGTTTTCTGTTGGATGCATGGACCTAAACATAGCAGCTGCAATCATTGGCAACTTTGCATTTTACTTTAATGACAAGGGAGCACTTCGTACAGGCCCATTCATAATGGGAAGCACAATCATAGATCTCCGGTTTCGGTCGTAGAGCAACAGGATCAAATCTTTCGAACAATTCAGAAATACATTGACGTTTGGAAATACTTGGTCTCAGTCATCTGAATTCAAACTGAGCTACTTTGGAATGGAGTACAAATATGGTTGGGACTGCACTTTAGTTGGAAGGGTCTTAAAATAGCCTCAATGTGGAGAAAGAAAACACAGATGATTGTAAAATTCAGAAGGAGGAAGGTTGAGCATTCTCCATTACTCATCAATGTTTCAGTCATGGAGATAAGAAGGTCCTGCATATATCAGAGTTATCATGAACCCACAAAACTTCCTCATTGGTCAGGAAGATGTAGCAGCGCCCACATTTCCAAAGGAGGTGGCATGGTTCTACGTTGATATTTTTGTGCAGAGGCACAACTGACAATGTCCTGCTGGCTGCATCATGTCATCCCGTACACAATGTCATTTCCCGAGCTCCAGGTCTTGCAAAACCAAGATGACCAGATTGATCTGGGAAATGCTGTTTCGTCAAGTTAAATTACAAACACAATGCTGCAGACACTTATTAGATCAAAAAGCATACATTATACGCCAAGACAAAGACAAATAATCAAGGTTTCAATCTTATCCCATCATGAAGAGCAAAAATGCAGGCATACTTCTGGTGGAGTTGTAGGGGCCAGGCAGAGGTGATCAGGCTGTGGCGAAATGTAATTACACCACTAGGTCACCAGGGGTCATCCGAATGATCTTGTACATAAAGCAGTCCAGAGCTACAGTCTAGTCTTCCAGGTTCGTCTTGCAGAGAGACAAGACCTCTTAGTGTACATATTAGTTTATTACAGCAGTCTTATACTCACACTGCTGGTGTGGTTATTGTCAGTACAATTTAATAAACTAATATCATAGCTACTAGGATGGAAGTTGCTTCTTCTCCAACGCACATTCCTGAAGACCTGGAGACTCTTCCTGAGGAATGGAATCCGGAGATGACCAGCATCGAAAACAGAGATGGCGAGGGACCACTGTACTGGAATCATGGTGGAATGCAGGGAAGACCACAGAAGTATGATAGGGCAGGTAAGTAAAGGCCATGGTGCCGCTGACTCTAAACCCTGGTCTGATCAGAAAGGGGCCACTACAAGTGCAGGTGGAAGGATCTCTACAAGTCGTGTTCCAAATTGCCACGTATGTGCAGAATTCTCGACCACTCCAGAGCCAGGGAATGCAGACACCGCTACCGTCACTCCCCCAGCAGCAGTTTCCCCAGTACCAAAGAGAAGATGCTACCGCTGGGATTCCACCCCCCCAAGCCTGCTGCAAATGTCCCAAAGCCAGAGACTCAGCCAACAGCCCGAAGCACCCAGGTTACTCCTCCAGCAGACACAAGCCCCACAAAGGCTCTACCAGCAGCTCCCAGTACTCCAGGGTCTGCCCTTGCTACACCTAGACCCAGAGACCACATAGAGACTGGGAATTCCCCCGGGTGCCTCCACATTACCTAGGGGACCTGAGACTACAGTTAGCCATGTGCTGCGAACAGACAGGCTGAAGCTCGACCCCAGAAATCCCGGAGCTGGCACGCACTTCGGCCGCTAGTAGAGATGCTTTCTGAATTACGTGGAGGGTGCTGAAGCATCGGCACAGCTGGGAGATCACCCTTACTCCCTTATACAGGATGCCAAGTCCAACCGAGGCAATGAGCACTTTACAGAGGCATTACAGTAAGGGGCATAGTGAACTCCACTCCTGGTACAGGCTCATGACCAGGTTACAAGTAGGGGAGTCTGCCAGAGACTTTATACTCTGAAAGGCCTGGCAAGAGGCTGCAACTTTTTTTTAAATTTTTAAAAAATTTTTCAAACAATAAACCATACTGACCATAATACATAAAGACATTTTTCTCTTGAATATATACAGTGTCAGATTTAAATATGGTATTAGAACCATTATTGGATAAGTATCCAAAGGTAATTAAGAAATCTAAGATGGCAATACATATGGCTAATATGATGAAAGATTTGAATTTAGTTGATATTTGGTGTAGATTTAATCCTACACAGAAAGACTTTTCTTTTTATTCTTCTCGACATAATTCTTTTTCAAGACTTGATTATTTTTTAATTTTGGCACATTTACAGGATAAGGTTATATCTGTGGATTATAAGGCAAGGTTAGTCTCAGACCATTCATTGTTATTACTGGAATATCAAAGTTCTCAAGTTACACAACATACTTTAAGATGGAGATTTAATACTATGTTACTACAAAAGCAAGAATTTATTGTTTATTTGAGAAAACAAATTGAGGATTTCATTGCTAATAATGTTCACTCTGTTTCTGATCAGTTTGTTTTGTGGGACGCAATGAAAGCTTTTTTACAAGGTCAAATGATCAGTTATGTATCCAAACTGAAGAAAGAGAGAGTTAGAGAAACTGAAGATTTGGAGAAGAAAATAACAATCTGTGAAAAATAATTTCAAAAGAAAGCTACTGAATTCCAAAAGATCCAATTAACTAATTTAAAGTTGAAGTATAATAAGTTACAGTCATATCGATTTGAATGTCTGTTGAATCGTTCAAAAAATAAATTTTATGAATGGGGTGAGAAAGCTCATAAAGTATTAGCTTGGCAATTAAAAAAAGAACAGTTATCTAGGATTATACCAGCTATTAGAAATAAATCGGGTATTACTTTTAGACAAAAAGAAATTAACGATGAATTTTGTAATTTTTATAAAAAACTTTATTTGACTGAATGTAAAGAGATAAAAGAAGATGCAATAGACTCTTTTTTGAAAAATATTAATTTACCACAGTTATCTCAAGAGGACAGACAAGAGTTAGATAAACCTTTTCCGGATAGTGAAATTGAAATGGCTATAAAAGATATGCCAAATGGAAAAGCGCCTGGTGGAGATGGTTTTTCTATTGAGTTTTACAAGACTTTTTATGTTGATATATCTTCCTTATTTAAGAATGTAATACAACAACTTTATGATACTTTTCAATTACCTGAGTCCTGTTCTAATGCTATAATTACAGTTATACCAAAAAAATATAAAGTTCCCTTACAGGTAGCTTCTTACCGTCCTATATCTTTGTTAAATGTAGACTATAAAATAGTGGCTAAAGTTATGGCTAATAGGTTGGCTCAGTACTTACCAAAGATAATACATCATGATCAAACAGGTTTTATAAAAAATAGGTATGCTTCGGATAATATTCTACGATTAATTACTTTGATAAATAGATCTAAATCTCAGAAGAATTATCCAATGGTGGTTTCATTGGATGCAGCAAAGGCATTCGATAGAGTAGAATGGAAGTTTTTATTTAAAGTACTTGAAAAGTTTTTGTTTAGTCTCTCATTTATTGGTATGATTAGGGCTTTGTATAATGGTCCGAAAGCTAGAGTTGTTACTAATGGTTTGCTTTCAGAATCCTTTAATTTAACAAGATCTACTAGACGAGGATGTCCATTATCATCCGCCTTGTTGGCTTTAGTTATTGAACCTCTAGTACAATTAATACATCAGAATGATAGTATCAAAGATATGAGAGTCTTGAATGAAGATTATAAAATAAATCTATTTGCAGATGACGTTTTGCTGTATTTGGTGGATCCTGATGTTTCTCTGCCAGCACTTCAAGATTCCTTAGAGATTTATGGTCAATTATCTGGTTATAAGGTTAATTGGACTAAAAGTGAAATTTTATCAATTAGTAAAGATGATTATTCAATGTTTAGAAATATTACGAATTTGAAGTGGACGAAACAAATTAAATATTTGGGAATTAATGTTAATACTGACTACCAAAATTTATATTCACTTAATTATCTTCCTTTAATGAAGAAGATTAAGGCAGATTTAGTTAAATGGAAAGATTTACCTTTGGGGTTATTAGGAAGAATTAATACTATAAAAATGAATATTTTTCCTCGTATACAATATTTATCTCAATCAATTCCTTGTTGTTTACAAAAAAGATTTTTAAAGGATTTATATAAAGTAATTAGGGATTTTTTGTGGAAAGGAAAATTTCCTAGGGTGGCGTTGAAAAAATTGATGTGGGATTTTCAATTTGGAGGGTTACGGCTACTTAACTTTCAATTTTATTATGAAGCAGCTCAATTTAGATTTCTTAGCGCATTAATGGCCACACAAGATACGCCTAGTTGGGCACAGATAGAATTGGCAGTTATTTCTGAAAAATTTTCGAATGAATTTTTATTTCGATGGAATAAAAATTCGTTACGAACTCATGATATACCAATATTGAAACATTTAATGAATTTATGGACAAGTAAATTACATAAAATGGGATTGAAAAATAAGTGGTCGGGAAGATTACCATTATATAATAATCAACTTGTTCCTTTTACGGTATCTAATACTATTTTGAAACAATGGGAGGAGAAAGGAATACATAATTTATCTGACTGTTTTTTAGGTCATTTTTGTTCTTTTGTAGAATTGCAAAAGAGATTTAATATAAGTGGTTATTCTATATTTGTGTATTATCAGTTAAGATCTTTTGTAAAACAGGTATGCGGTCATCAAATGAATTTACTGTCTGAAACTGATTTTGAGAAATATGTGCTCTCATTTCCAAAAAAGGGTTATATATCAGGTTTGTATCGTATTTTGTTGGAAAGTGAAAGTAAAATAGATTGGGATAAAGATAAAATGAAATGGGAAAAAGATTTAAGTTTAACAATAACTGAAGAAGATTGGTCTGAAATCTGCCGTAATAGTGTTCGAAATTGATTAATGCTAGATTGGCGATGATTAATTATAGTTTTATACATCAATTATATTTAACACCCGAAAAATTTAAAAAATTTGGTTTTAGTAAGTCAGATCTTTGTTTTTGTTGTGATCAGGTTTCTGGTACTTTTTTACATGCTGTTTGGTTGTGTGATCGGTTACAACAATTTTGGAAAGGTATTCAATCTGTATTTAATAATCTATATAATCTTCATATTGTGTTAGACCCTGATATATTTTTATTAGGGAATATGCAACCGTTGATTGATTTGGAATTAGATAATGACCAGATCTCTTTTATTTACTTAGGGCTGGCAGTGGCCAAGAAATGTATAGCGATTACTTGGAAGAATAGAAATGTATTGTCTTTAGATAGGAAATTTTTTCCATTATATCTACTGTTTTGAATATTGATTTACAACCACATCCCATTACTGCAATTTTTGGATTACCTATGATAGATTTGACTTATTTATCTCTTCCTGCGGATCGTATGATTGCTTTTCTTACACTAATGGCTAGAAGATCTATACTATTAAATTGGAAAGAGGTAAATCCTCCCACTGTTTTCCAATGGTTTACCCAAACTATACTATGTTTAAATTTAGAGAAAATTAGAAACTCTGTCTATGAATCCCCTTCTAAGTTTGAGTTAACCTGGCGACCATTTATTCAATATTTTCATTTGTGGTGAGTTGATCTGGCTCTGTTTTCTTTCTATGATTATGTATGATAATTGGGATGTAAGATGAGATCGGAGTGATCGGCGTGGTTTAGCTATATCTGTAGGTTTTTTTTAAAGTTTTTTTTTAAAGTTTTTTTTAATTCAGATTTGTTTTTTCTTCTTTTTTGGGGTTTTTTTTTCTCTTTTTTCATATATTGTTATTAATTATATCTTTTTTTTAGAGATAGTTCACACCCTAAACTGATCAATTTTTTTTATGATATATTTTTATTCTGTAATATTATTGTTTAATATCTCTGTATTAATTCATTACTTACTATGTATTTTTTATATCTCTTTGAACTGTATGTGTTTATAAATTATAATAATAATAAAAAGATTGAAAAAGAAAAAAGATAGGTTGTATTCAGAGATGAAGTTTTGTTTGGTTATGGAAAGAATATCTTTTTCTATACAAGATAAGATGTCTTTTTATGAGTTAAAGTGGACCCCATTCATTGATTATATACAATTTAAATAAGTTTGAATTAATCATTTTTTTCTTTAAAAATTTTTTTTATTATATATTGTTTCTATATATATGTTTTCTTTTTTTTCTTTTTTTAGTTTTTTTATTATTAGTTGTTTTTTTTCGTTTAAGTTCTTTTTGTTTTTGTTTTTTCATATATATTCTTATATGATAAAAAATTTTTGGATTAATAATTAATACTTAATTAATTTTTTTTGTTTTTTTATATATATCGATCTTTTTTTTAAGATATATATTTTTTATTTTTTTTATTATACTAATAGTATTAATTCTTCACTCTTTATCGTGGGGGTGGGGAGGGGGGTTTAGGGGTTAAAAATAGTTTTTTTTAGTCTTAGTTTTTAGTTGTTAGGGGGAGATGCTGAGATTGGTATTGTATTACCTATGTTACTTTGTACTTGTATTACTTTATTTTGTATTTTTTCTGTACGTGAATTACTTACTTTCTTCATATGTTAAAATTAATAAATAAAGTTTCGAAAAAAAAGAATATTTACAGTGTCATTTTCTCTCCTTTTTCCCCCTCCCTTCCCTCCCTCCCTCTCCCCCCTTCCCATTTATTAAAAGTTCAATCTATAAGATACATTAAATCCGTTAAACAATGTCATCACTTAATAAAATTCACAAGAAATTTTTATCTTTTACTTTTATATACTGAGTCAGTTCATTTTGTTGTCTTCTCCGTCTGTCATTTTAGGTGGTGGAGGTTCATGGTAGGATTTCTCTATTGTATTTCATGTATGGTTCCCATATTTGTTTGAATATTGTGATGTTATTTCTTAAATTATATGTTATTTTTTCTAATGGAATACATTTATTTATTTCTATGTACCATTGTTGTATTCTCAAGTTGTCTTCTAATTTCCAGGTTGACATAATACATTTTTTTTTGCTACAGCTAGGGCTATCATAATAAATCTTTTTTGTGCTCCATCCAAATCGAGTCCAAATTCCTTATTTCTTATATTACTTAGAAGGAAGATCTCTGGGTTTTTTGGTATATTGCTTTTTGTGATTTTATTTAATATCTGCAACTTTAAAGCAGAATCAGCTCAGGAGTATGAGGAGGACCTTATTAGGGACAGAATTGTTGCAGGCATATGGTTCACTGAGACGAGACATCAATTGCTGGGGAAAGGAATGGTGGGGCTAGATGAGGCAGAGACTGTTGCAGAAGCTTTAGAAAGCACTAGAAAAGAATTGGAGCAGTACTCACAGGACCCTGGGGCTAGGAAAAACATCACACTACTGGACTCTAGCCCCACGAAAAGAAAAGTATGCTGTCTCACAGGAATTCACAGCAGCAGCAGCACACCTTGAGGGTCCCAAGTGCTTTTTCAGCAGACAAAGAAAGCACCCCAGAGCCCTCTGCCCTGCCAGAGAAAATGTCTGTTCCAACTGTGGAAAACGTGGGCATTATGCAAAAGTCTGCAGAAGCCCCAAGACCACAGCCAAGGCCCATTCTCATGCTAATGAGAGGCGGGAAAGCTCTTCTTTCTCCACAGACAAACAGAAGAAGAATGCCATGTGCAGCCGGCCATCTTGGACAAATGCTACAGAGCAGAGGACACAGTCTTCAGGAGATGAATATGACGCCGAGTGCTATTGGATGGAAGGACACGCCAGACTTGCTTCCCTATGCATGAATCAGACGAGTCCACACAATTTATCTGATCCCACTGTGTGCATCAAAATTAATGATGTGAGGGTAAATTGTTTAATAGATAGTGGAAGCACTGAAAGTTTTATTGACCAGGGGTTAGTCAACCGCCTTGCCCTCCCCACATGCCCGAGTGAGCACCGGATCCTGTTGGCAGCCAGCAGCCTTGCGGCTGAGGTAAAACAGTTTTGCAGGGTTACTCTAGAAATCCAGGGCACAAAATATGAAGGGTTCAAATTATTAGTACTCTCTCACCTCTGTGCCCCAGTACTATTGGGGTTAGATTTTTAGTGCCAGTTAGAAAGCATTACAATAATGCACAACAGGCCTTATGAAGAAATAACACTTCAGCCTGTCTGTCCTGAACATAGAACCCCCTCTGCTGTTCACACACTTGACCCCAGAATGCACACCAATAGCCAAAAAGAGCAGGAGGAATAGCCTGAGGGACAGAGCCTTCATTAGGACAGAGGTCCACAGGCTACTACAGGAGGGCATCATAGAGCAGAGAACCAGCCCCTGGAGAGCCCAGGTGGTTGTAGTAAAGTCAGGAGAAAAACTGTGCATGGTAGTGGATTACAGCCAGACAATCAACAAATTTACACAACTAGATGCCTACCCCCTGCCACGCATAGCAGATATGGTCAACAACATTGTGCAGTATAAGGTGTTCTCCACCACAAACCTGAAGGCAGCATACCACCAACTGCACATTAGAAATAGCGATCGCACTTACACGGCATTTGAGGCAGATGGCAGACTATCAATTTCTGCTACTCCCCTTTGATGTCATCAATGGAGTATCCCTGTTTCAGGGATGAGTTCCAACTGAAAGTGGTGTTCCCCTACTATGACAATGTGACAATCTGTGGCCACACTCAGGAGGATCATGACACAAATTTAAAACGCTTCTTCGAGGAAGCCAAGGAAAGGAACCTAACATACAACAGGGACAAATGCATCTTGATGGTCAGGAAGTTGCCAATCCTGGGCTACATAGTGCAGAACGGGAAAATCAGCCCAGACCTAGCTCGTATGCACCCTCTCCTAGACCTCCCAGTGCCACACACGCTGAAAGCACTAAAAAGGTGTTTGGGACTGTTCGCTTACTACCCCCAATGGGTCCCCAACTACGCCAATAGGGCCCGCCCACTTATAAAAGCCTCAGTTTTCCCACTGTGCTCAGCAGCCACCAGAGCATTCAGGGACATTAGGGACCATATCACTAAAGTTACCATGCAGTCCATAGATGAGTCGATCCCGTTTCAAGTAGAAACGGATGCATCCAATATGGCTCTGGCAGCCATCCTAAACCAAGGCAGATGACCGGTGGCCATTTTCTCACGAACCTTACAGGGGTCAGAGGTAAAACACTCAGCAGTAGAGAAGTAGGCCCTAGCCATTGTGGAAGCAGTAAGGCACTGGCGACATTATCTGGCGTGCAAACATTTCACCCTCGCCACGGACCAACGGTCTGTGGCTTTTATGTTCGATAACCAGAACAGGTAGAGAATTAAGAATGACAAAATCCTGCGCTGGCAGATAGAATTATCTACATTTAACTATGACATTCTATACCGCCCCGGGAGACTCAACGAGCCCCTGGACGCGCTGTCCAGAGGAACTTATGCTATCCTTAACCACACATTCCAGTTGCAGAGCATGCACAATGAGCTGGGCCACCTGGGGGTCGCTAGACTGTTTCACTTGATTAAAACCCAAAACCTCCCATTTTCGGGAGAGGAAGTGAGGTCAGTTAACAAGAGCTTCCCCATCTGTACGGAATGCAAACCACAATTTTACCCACCAGACAAAGCAACCCTGATAAAAGCTACGAAACCTTTTGAGCACCTCAGGCTCAATTTTAAAGGCCTGCTCCCAGCCAATAATGGAAATGTCTATTTCCTAAATGTAATAGATGAATATTCCCATTTCCCCTTCGGAATCCCGTGTTCTGATGTATCAGCAGCCACTGTTATAAAATGCCTCCAGCCCATCTTCAGCATATTTGGATACCTGAACTACAAACACACAGACAGAGGTGCTGCATTCATGAGCGCAGAAGTACAGCAGTACCTGCATGAGAGAGGGATTGCTACCAGCCACACTACAAGTTACAATCCCAGGAGGAATGGACAAGTTGAAAGGGAAAATGCCACTATCTGGAAAACGGTCCTCTTGACCTTAAATGTAGAAGACCTGCCTGTTACTAGATGGCAAGAATTATTCCCAGAAGCCCTACACTCTATACGTTCTTTGTTGTGTACTGCCACTAACATGACCACACATGACCGTATCATTTCTTTCACAAGGAAAGCCATGATGGGCACAGTGCTGCCTAAATGGATGATGACATCGGGATCTGTTCTCCTCCGGAAGCACTGCAGACCCCACAAAGCGGACCCACTGGTGGATCAAGTGGAGTTGAGGCACGCGAACCCTCAATACGCCTTCGTCACATTGCCAGATGGAAGAGATAACTTGGTGGCCACCAGGGATTTCACGCCGTCCGGATGTGTGAACAATGCAGAGGAAACACAGATGTTTACGGATCAACAAGGAGCGCAGCAACAGTCACTAGAACAGTTGAGCATTGAGTCACCCCAGAGGACTATACCATTCACCCCGGAAATCAGGACCCTGGGTGCACCCGCCCCACAAAATATCACCACCCTAGACTTGATGGCAGGCCCTAATCCCATACATTAGGAACCCCAGCCCACACGGCCACATGGCCATTTCCCACTCCCACACCTCCACCAAGAAAGGCCAAAAGACAGACTGCACTCCCCACCCCTATACCACTACCGAGGAGGTCCAGAAGGCAACAGAAACCACGAAAAATTTGGACATGAACTTACAAACAAAGGAAGGAGGATGGTGGGGGGTGGGGCGGGGGGAATAACAAATTTTTAAAGGGGGCTAGACTGCAGCTCTGGACTGCTTTATATACAAGATCACTGGGATGACCTTACATATCACCACACAGGCCCACAAGAAATAGGTGGATAAGCCATCAAGCAGGGAGAGAGGGAAGGCAGTGGAGAGCTGGAAGAAAGCAGACTGAGGTAGAATGGGGATTTATCTCGACAACAACAGAGAGGTTGATATTAATACCATCTGCCTGGAGAGTGCCCAGAGAGAATATTAGGTGCTGCCGCTCCAATTTACAGATGGCCCTAGTTTACCAGCTCATGAGGCCATGGACAGACATGTCATTATGGGAGTAGGGCGCAGAATTGAAATGATTGGCCTCTGGGAGATCCTTATCATTGATGAGGACCGAGCGAAGGTACTCAGCGAAGTTACCTCCCAGTTTGTGTCCAGTTGCTGTGATGTAGAGAAGGTCACATCGAGGCCATTGGATGAAGCACATGACTACCGCAGATTCACGTGAAGTGTTGCTCCACATGGAATGACTGTTTGGGGCTCCAAATAATGGTGAGTGGTTTCTATTGATATTCTCCAAGGATAACAACTTCAAATATGAAGACAGTGTGGTGCTACCACTATGTATATAGATGTGCTCTATGGGCTGTGCTGCCCCTCAACCTGTGACTCCTCCCTCCCAGATATCTCCATTAAAGGCTATTACGCTCAAATCCCTCCCTCAGCACCTGCCTTGGAACTGGACCAGCAACGTGCAAGCTGTACTAACACTCTAAGGTGATTAAAGGCTATGAATCACGATTCTCTGTCTGATTGTGGTTGATTGGTCATACAATTTCATCACCTTAATTTTAGATCACGGACAAGGTAATATGGGCAGATAGATTAGACACCTACACCAAGGATCTGGAGGCCTTGACTAAATTCGACCAATGCCTCAACACATTCATGAGGTGCAACGACGTATGGAGGGAAGACAAGAGGGAAGTGCTCTTGGTTCAAGTCGGCCACCGGGTTTTCCAAGTGATAAGAGACTTTGCTACTTGCTCTGAAGTGATGGAGATCCCGCAGAAGCAGGACTGGGCCCTGACGAATGTCATATACATATGATTCCTGCTGGGCAGCTGGAGTATATGTGGGCACTGTGGTAGCCGGGAGTATCTCAGGGAGGGCATCTTACCACCAGGAGTAAAAAAAAAGAATTGCTTTCCAGTTTTCATCCCAGTCTCTTTTTTTTATAATATTGACTCAAAAGTTTCTTCCTTTATTTGGAAGAACAAAAACTCTAGAATTATTAAATTTCATGTACCAAATAAAATTGAAAAAGATGGTGGTATGGCCTGTTGGAATCTAGGGGTTAAAACATTATGAAAGAAATGATTAATTAATAAGTTTATATGTACTGCATGGTTCAGGGAAAAAGAGGAATGTGATTAAGTGACAATCACAGCATGGAGCAAAGTTGGCTGAGCAAAATTGTCTACTCCCAAAATACAGGGAGAGGAAATGCATAAAACGATTTAGGAGGAATGCTCAAACTGAAGGAGGTGGTGAGTAGCACAGGAGACACAGGCCAGACCAGAACAAAGAATGGCCTGCAAGAAACAAAGGGAATGGAAAACCAGTCTAGGAGGAAGATTAAGGCAGGAGGAGAACAGCAGAAATTGGCCAGACAAGAACAGAATGGTGATTAGAAATATCTGGGGATGAATTAATTTCTGATCAACACAACGGGATAGTCTGGCCTGGAGGATTAAGATGGGAGTGCTACACCCCAGATATCTGCAAAACAGGAGATGACTGGTGATAACCCTTATGCAAAAAGATCTAGCAAAGGAAGACAACTTTTGTTCTGTATGATAATGAAATCTAGCAAAGGAAGCCAACTTTTGTTCTGTATGATAAGGTTGATCTATATAAACTGAGCCAACTGGACAATAGGGGTCAGTCTTGGGGAATAGCTCACTGTGCAGGTGACCTATGAACTAATGACTGACCCAGAGCTCTGTTAAGTTTTATTCTTGTGCTGTGTAATAAACTGACTGTTGAACCGAATACCTTCTCCTATCACTTCATTCAAAGAACACGCTGGACTCAGACCACACATAGACTAAATTAAGAGTAAGGTAAAGCCAGAGTCCGACAATTTGGTGACCCCGACGTGATGAAGATGGAGAAGTGACGGAAGAAAAAGATACGAAACACCGGTCGATTGTGGTGTGGTGATAACAACAAGTGACCATCCTACAAAGGGAGGTAAGCAGACGCCTGTTTTAACGAAGTTCTGCTATTGGCAACGATAAATTGTGTGTTGTCACTACTCTGCAAAAGCCCTCGTTAAAGCCCAAGAATAAAACAAAAAGGGGGTTGGAGTCCTCCTAGTAGAACGGGGTTGGAGTCCCCTGTAGTAAAAAGGGGGTTGGAGTCCCCTGTAGAAAAATGGGGGTTGGAGTCCTCCTAGTAGAACGGGGTTGGAGTCCCCTGTAGCGATCTCGAGAGATAGGGTTAGACACTTGGCCAATTAGAATAAGGTGTATGGTGATGGGTATTTGCTTCTATAGTGTGTAATAAGTCAGGCTGACTTCCAGGCCAAACATTTTGGCAGTTTCCGCAAAGCAGGACGTCAAGCGCTGAAGAGCTGGCTCTGAATGGGCAACTAAAGCGGCATCGTCTGCAAAACTGAGGTCCAGCTCCCCACCATGACTACCAGCCCCCCCACATCTCCATCGGGCACACAAAACTCAAAACGGTCAACCAGTTTACCTATCTCGGCTGCACCATTTCATCAGATGCAAGGATCGACAATGAGATAGACAACAGACTCGCCAAGGCAAATAGCGCCTTTGGAAGACTACACAAAAGAGTCTGGAAAAACAACCAACTGAAAAACCTCACAAAGATAAGCGTATACAGAGCCGTTGTCATACCCACACTCCTGTTCGGCTCCGAATCATGGGTCCTCTACCGGCACCACCTACGGCTCCTAGAACGCTTCCACCAGCGTTGTCTCCGCTCCATCCTCAACATCCATTGGAGCGCTCACACCCCTAACGTCGAGGTACTCGAGATGGCAGAGGTCGACAGCATCGAGTCCACGCTGCTGAAGATCCAGCTGCGCTGGATGGGTCACGTCTCCAGAATGGAGGACCATCGCCTTCCCAAGATCGTGTTATATGGCGAGCTCTCCACTGGCCACCGTGACAGAGGTGCACCAAAGAAAAGGTACAAGGACTGCCTAAAGAAATCTCTTGGTGTCTGCCACATTGACCACCGCCAGTGGGCTGATAACGCCTCAAACCGTGCATCTTGGCGCCTCACAGTTTGGCGGGCAGCAACCTCCTTTGAAGAAGACCGCGGAGCCCACCTCACTGACAAAAGGCAAAGGAGGAAAAACCCAACACCCAACCCCAACCAACCAATTTTCCCCTGCAACCGCCGCAATCGTGTCTGCCTGTCCCGCATCGGACTTGTCAGCCACAAACGAGCCTGCAGCTGACGTGGACTTTTTACCCCCTCCATAAATCTTCGTCCGCGAAGCCAAGCCAAAGAAGAAGAAAGAAGAATAAGTATTTGATTAAAGATCATATACCATAGTAGTGTATAATAAGTATCTGTATAAGGTGTATTGTGTTATAGTTATTTGCTTCTATAGTGTATAAGTATCTGTTTAAGAATCGTATAGTGTATCATAATAGTTTATAATAAGTATTTGTTTAAGGATTGTGCACAGTGTGCCACTGGTGTTTATAATTACGTGGGAAGGGTCGAAGTAGATTGCAGGGTGTCAAAATCCTACCCGGGGAGAGACCCAGTGAAGTACAAAGTCTAAAGGGTTAAAAATCGGAACAGAGATAGAAGGAGTAAATAGGGATGTAGGGCAAGAGCTTGGGGAAGACAGAGGAGTTCCCCCATCTGTAAACCGACAGTGGGAAAAAACAAGAAATCAATTACTGGGAGGATTACCGAAGGGAGAGGAGGTACAGGCTATGGCACGGTACGAACAGATATGGAGAGAGCTGCAGAGTCAGGGGAAGGTACCACGAGGGTTTGAAAAAATCCGGCTGGTACTGTACTTAGGAGAAGCAGAGAGGGAAGCAGCCAAGGAGGTACAGGAACAGGAGGCAAAGGGACAAGGATCTATATGGAATAGAAGAAGGCTTAAACAACAGAAAGAAGTGAAGGAACAGAGAAGGGCAGATTTACACATTATGACATTGGCTTGCATGGCTGTGGAAGTGAACCTTCAACATGATATTAAAAAGGGATCCCATATCACTAAGGAGAATACGGGGGAGGTTAAGCCGTCAGCCCCGCTATATCCAAAGTTACCAGAGACATTGCCACCACCTTATCCTATTCCCCAGATGCCAGTGATGCAGATAAATGAGGGAATAGTGAATGTCACTGAATTAGCAGGTCACGAACTCCAGGAGGCGAAGGAGAGACTTAAGAGAGTTATGCAGGAAAGGGTGGAGGAAATGAAGGAGTTAACAAAGGAAATACAGAATGTATGTAAAGTAAGGGAAACTAGTATGCGACTGGAAAAAACAAATGAGAGAGAGCAAGAACAGACACTTGAGAATGCCTTCTCGGTAGGAATGTCAGAGGATCACACCACCCCCACTCCTCACAATAGACAAAAGGAGTCAAAGGATGAGGAGATCTCGACTTTTTTGAGTCAGTGTAAGGAGAGTTGGACGGATAAAGCAGGAGTACACCCAGCCACAGATCCCTTGCAGACTACACTCTTTAGGGCTGCAGTAATGAGTGGACTGCCAGCTGTAGTTAGGGAGGCGTTAGAGAATAACCCTGATATTCCTGGCTGCTCGAGTGAGCAATGGGAAAAACATTTGACCCATCACATGAAACGTTACAGGGCTAAGCAAAAGGAGGACAAACAAATTATGGAGTCTGCACAAGTGCAACTCCTTAAGCTTCAATTGGAAGAGGCTAGGAAAAAGGCAAACGAGGCAAAAAAGATTTCCTCAAAGGGTGCGAACCAGATGATTCAGCAGCCACCGCAGCCACCACAAGGGAATAATATGAGTTGGCACCCGGCCCCATATTGGGCACTGGGTCCCACCTATGTGGGCAGAACGGGAGGTCCAATGGGGGGATTCCGAGTAAGAGGGAGAGGTCGGGGTGCTCCACGAATGCAGCCAGCCGTATGTTTTGTATGCGGTCAGCCAGGACACTGGAAGAGAGACTGCCCCCTAGTTAAGGGGTCCTCAGGACACTGGGGGAAGGGGATATGGACCACAACAAAATGAGCATTGGGTCCAGCCCCAGAGATCGTCAGTGCCACCCCCGGTACATCAGGCACCCTATGCGGCTCTAGCTCCGAAGAGACAATTCCCTTTGCTGACAGAGGAGGAGCAATATTGCCCACAGTGACGGAGCCCGAGCACCCACGAGCAGGCTAGGTTGGCAGACCCTTTCCTGCAGATTAAAGTAATGGACATGGAAGTATCCTTTTTAGTGGATATGGGAGCCAGATTTTCAACACTCACTGGCGCTGAGTTTCAAGATAAAACATCATCCTCTAGCGTCCAGCTGATAGGGTTCTCGGGTACACCAGAAAATCTGCCGTTTTCTACACCACTAGTCACTTCTGTGGTGGGACAAAGACTTTTACACATCAATACATTTTGTCAGCCAGGTGCCCTACCAATCTTTTGGGCAGAGACCTGTTGGTCAGGTGCAGAGCATCGATCCTTTGTGGACCCAGCGGAATAGAGGTCACCTTTCCAAATGGATATTCTATGAACTGTTCAGTAACTACACTTCATTCCGGTTCTCATGTTGTTGGCGGCAGCTGGAGGATCCGCGTCTGAGGGACAATGGGCTGACATTTACTGGGGGCTGTTGGAACCAGAGGACCCACAGAAGGGAGGGCTGCTAAAGCTTTATAATCAATGGAAGCCGTGGATCCAGACGTTACACCCGTATACCCCTCCCTCGGACCCCCCCCAATGACCCTCTTTTACGATAGGGATGGGGATGAAATGTATCAGCATGCCTTTTATGAAGAGGTAGAGGGGATGCTATGGGAAATTAATTCGGACTACATAGTGGTAGGAAAGGAGGGAGTGGCCGCTACGGTGGCACTGACATCTGAACAGCTGGAATGGTATGAGATGGCAGGTGAGGCCATTCCTCAAGTCACCCTTGCAATTGGCACTACTCACCAGGCAAAAGATTTGGGACCGAGGTGTCGGAACTTGATGTCCCTAGCTGACTGGTCCGATATCCAAATACCGACAGTGCAGTTCTCCTCATCTGGTCAGGCAAACAGGATTTTGTCCCCGACATATGATCGAGTCCTCCTTGAGCATAGACAGATTGAACGCTTTCATGGTAGAGAGAAGATGGATCACCCCGACTCGGCCCCTATGCTAGATTCTCTCCCTGAGAACCTGTGGTCAGTGGGATCAGCAGATGTGGGTTTTTGTCAGCAGGTTGATCCCATAACCTTCAAACTGTCAGGTTACACCCCAATTTGGCAGATGCAGTATCCCCACAAACCTGAAGCTGAGGAAGGTTTGGCAGATACCATTGATGGCCTTATGTATTCAGGGGTGTTGGAACATTCGTGTTCTAGTTGGAATACACCCATCTTACCTGTTCCTAAACAAGACACGGGCAAATATCGGATGGCCCATGACTTAAGGCGCATCAATGGTATTGTGCGAACACCCACAGTTCCAGTACCAAACCCATATACTGCCATGACTGCTTTAACCCCTAACCACAAGTGGTTCTCTTGCATAGATTTAGCGAATGCTTTCTTTTGCTTGCCGCTGGCAGAACCATTAAGAGATGTGTTTTCGTTCACGTATAGAGGTAGAAAGTTGCGGTATACTAGGCTTCCGCAGGGCTTTATCTTATCTCCAGGGATTTTCAATCAGGTGTTGAAAGAACAGCTGGGGGGGCTAGCACTGCCAGGTGGGGTAGTTCTGATCCAGTGTGTAGATGACATCCTATTAGCAGCACCTGATCATACTTCCTGTTTGGAGACCACTTGTCTCCTGCTAGTGCAGCTGTTCAAGGCAGGTTTTAAAGTCTCTCGCTCAAAGCTGCAATGCTGCAGACAGGTGGTCACCTTTTTAGGTAGAATGGTCTCAGCGAAAGGCACAGGGATTTCCCCTGCACATCGAACAGCGATACTACATCATCCAAAACCAAAGACAGTAAAGGAGATGCTTTCGTTTTTGGGTTTGTCAGGGTATAGTAGGCAGTTTATCCCATCGTATGGTGAGTTGACACATCCACTGCAAACTTTGGTGAATGAGCAGGGGATGAGGAATCTGGGAGCTACACTTGATTGGACTGCACAGGCTGAGATGAGTTTTATTCAATTGAAGCAAGCTCTTACAACAGCTATAGATTTGGCGATTCCAAATTATAAACTACCTTTCTTTTTGGATGTTTCTGAAAAAGCACACACAATTGATGGTGTTCTTTTTCAGAAAAAAGGGGGTGGAAGATGTGTGCTCATGTATGTGAGTATCACACTAGACCCGAAAGAAGACAGACACCCACCATGTACGAGACATGCAGCGGGAGTAGCAAAGATTCTACAAAAGGTGGCACACATAGTAATGGGACATGGCCTGACGGTATTAACAACACATAGTATTGTAGCATTTGTGAGCTTGACAGCATTTACAATGACTTCGCTAAGGCAGACGAGACTAGAAAAGATCCTGAATGCTCCAAATGTTACATTTACCCATGAAGGCATTAACATGGCAGACAATATGGGAGAGGGAGAACCACACTGTTGTGAGAAGAGGGTAGTGAAGGATATTAAAATAAGACCTGACTTACAGGCTACACCCTTAAGAGAACCAGATGAAACCTTGTTTACAGATGGGTGTTGTTACAGACACCCCACAGATGGATTGAAAGCTGCCTATGCGGTGGTACGAAAAACTACAGGAGGATTTGAAGAAATCATTACAGGGACAGTGAGAGGAAAGGAGTCAGCACAACTCACAGAACTACAGGGAATGATAGCAGCATTAGAATGGGCAGAAGGGAAGGAGGTCAATATATATACAGACTCGGCATATGTGGTAGGGACAATTCAGGTTGAACTTAGTCAATGGATTAGAAGTGGGTTTTTAACAGCAGCAATGACCCCAATTAAACACGAGAAGGATGTTAGGAAACTGGCTGAGGCCCTCCTGAAACCAAGGGCATTAGCAGTTCTTAAATGTAAAGGACATGATAGAACAGATACGATGGTGGCTCGGGGAAATCAGGAAGCGGACATGGCCGCTAAAAGGGCAGCGGGATACGGCCCTCAGTTTATTATGATACAGGCAGACAGAACAGCACATGACTTATTACCACCATGTAGGGTAGAAGTAATAATACAGGACAAGCAAAGGCATCACCTCAGGAAAGGATGGTATGGGAGGAAAGGGGGTCAAGCAAGGATCAAGGACTATGGAGATCGATAGACGGGAGGCCAGTTTTACCATCTGGACTCATGAAACCCCTCCTCGAGGAGGCGCATGGGCTAACACACTGTGGAAAGAAGCAGATGATAAGGTACTTGATACATTGGTGGCACCCCTTCCTGCCGGCGATGGTGGAGAACCATATTAGAGAGTGTGAGGTATGTATAACTTTCAATGTCAAGGCGACTGTAAAGCCACATGAAGGACAGTTCCCGTTACCTAAGTTACCAGGGCAGGAAATTGTACTTGATTATACGGGCATGATTGAGAGGGTAAGTGGCTATCGATACCTCTTAGTAGCAGTAGATGTGTTCACAGGGTGGCCGGAGGCAATCTCTGCCAAAAGAGAAGATGCAAGGACGGTAAGTAAATTCCTGATCAACCAGTATATTCCGAGACACGGATTTCCTAGAAAAATTAGGTCCGATAATGGAAGTCATTTTAAGAATAAAGATCTACAGGAGGTAGAAGCAATGTTGGGACTGAAACATGCCTTTGGAACGGTGTACCATCCACAATCCCAAGGGAAAGTGGAGAGGATGAACCAAACAATAAAAGGTAAGATCGGGAAAGTACAGGCACGGACCAAACTAAATTGGGTGGATGCGTTGCCCCTGGCATTAATGTCAATAAGGAGTTCGGTAAGTTCTGTGACAGGATTTACTCCATATGAACTACAAACAGGGCACCAGTTTCCAGGACCAGGAGCCGGAATTCAGACTACGAAGAATGAGGTAAGTTCAATGGGATGCAAACTTTATTTTGATAAACTAACGGCTCTGGTGTCAGATTTTTCACAACAGGTCACAAGTCCCAACAGAAAAGAGGAAACACCGATATCTTCAGTCGCAGAGTGGTTTCTGCTAAAGGTAATCAAAAGAAAGTGGTCGGAGCCCAGGTGGACAGGACCCTACAGAGCAGTGGAGAGAACGTCCCACGCAGTTCGACTACAGGGAAAAAGCGAGACGTGGTATCATTGGAGCCTGAACAGCAACGGACCCACCGACACGGACACTGGAACAGATTCGAACGGAGATGACTGGGACTCTGTGAAGAAACCACGGACTAAGAACACTTAACGTCCCTTTTTAAAGAGACTATTGGACTACGGTGACTGTGTATCAGTGGTTGACGGTATAATCAATTTATTGGCATCAAAACAATGAAGGGAGCTGTGATGGACACTATGTGGGGACTATGGGTGATGTTGTTCCTAGCCCTTGAACCATCTGGAGAAGGAAACAACTGTACAAAGGGTTTGGGGTCAACCTGGGAGGCCCATAACAAACCGAAACAGTACTTTGCGGATTGGACTGATGTTCCTGAACACAGTGTTGGGGCCCCCACTGGACTGAAGTGTGTTCATAATGGCCAAGTTTGTGAGGTTAAGTTTAACAAGTGGTCGGAGATGCCGGTCCTTGCAAAAACTCATGAGGTCTTGGTCCCATAAGTTAACTGGTGGTTGGTCTCATTTTCATGAGACCAAAAGGGGGACTGTTGGAATCTAGGGGTTAAAACATTATGAAAGAAATGATTAATTAATAAGTTTATATGTACTGCATGGTTCAGGGAAAAAGAGGAATGTGATTAAGTGGCAATCACAGCATGGAGCAAAGTTGGCTGAGCAAAATTGTCTACTCCCAAAATACAGGGAGAGGAAATGCATAAAACGATTTAGGAGGAATGCTCAAACTGAAGGAGGTGGTGAGTAGCACAGGAGACACAGGCCAGACCAGAACAAAGAATGGCCTGCAAGAATCAAAGGGAATAGAAAACCAGTCTAGGAGGAAGATTAAGGCAGGAGGAGGTGTTAAAGAGAACAGCAGAAATTGGCCAGACAAGAACAGAATGGTGATTAGAAATATCTGGGGATGAATTAATTTCTGATCAACACAACGGGATAGTCTGGCCTGGAGGATTAAGATGGGAGTGCTACACCCCAGATATCTGCAACACAGGAGATGACTGGTGATAACCCTTATGCAAAAAGATCTAGCAAAAGAAGACAACTTTTGTTCTGTATGATAATGAAATCTAGCAAAGGAAGCCAACTTTTGTTCTGTATGATAAGGTTGATCTATATAAACTGAGCCAACTGGACAATAGGGGTCAGTCTTGGGGAATAGCTCATTGTGCAGGTGATCTATGAACTAATGACTGACCCAGAGCTCTGTTAAGTTTTATTCTTGTGCTGTGTAATAAACTGACTGTTGAACCGAATACCTTCTCCTATCACTTCATTCAAAGAACACGCTGGACTCAGACCACACATAGACTAAATTAAGAGTAAGGTAAAGCCAGAGTCCGACAGGCCCTACTAGTCCATACCGTAGCAAATCCCCACCCTCTTAGTCCCACTGACCAGCACCTGGACCATACCCCTCTAGTCTCCTCCTATCCATGTAACGATCCAGTCTTTCCTTAAATGTAACCAATGATCCCGCCTCGACCACGTCTGCCGGTAGCTCATTCCACATCCCCACCACCCTCTGCGTAAAGAAATTTCCCCTCATGTTCCCCTTATAATTTTCCCCCTTCAATCTTAAACCATGTCCTCTAGTTTGAATCTCCCCCTTTCTTAATTGAAAAAGCCTATCCACATTTACTCTGTCTGTCCCTTTTAAAATCTTAAACACCTCTATCAAGTCTGCTCTCAATCTTCTACGCTCCAGAGAAAAAAGCCCCAGTCTGCACAACCTTTCCCTGTAACTCAGACCCTGAAATCCTGTCAACATTCTCGTGAACCTTCTATGCACTCTCTCTATTTTGTTTATATCCCTAAAACACAGGTAGTGGCCCAAGCCACTAAGGAAGTGATGGTTTCGGCTGAGCTACATTGAGATTACGTCTCCCCCAGACAGATGAACCACATTGTAAAAGTCTCCATTTCAAATATGACAACATCTTCCAATTCTTTGTTCACTTGATCATCATCCATTAAGACCTCCAACTTCTAAACTTACCGATTGTTTTAAAATCGGTTTCTTTATTGTTTGTGCTCTGGTTTTCTTCAATCTTGTAATTAATTACTTGTAAGAACAAAGCTTAAAAACTTTATATACTTAAAGGGTACTGTAAAACGGGTTTTTATTCAAATCTGCTGGGAGAGATGTTCAATCATGTATCTCCCCTACGCCATCACTCCACTCACCCCCCGGAAAGAAATTTTTAATAGATTTTCAACTGTCATTCAGGTGGAGCTGTGTCCCAATCCAATAACTGCTCTTTATGAGGTTATTGAGGCAGATATAGAGAGTTTTTCTGTACCTGCGCAACAGTTTGTGGTCTTCTCTACATTGTTCACTGGAAGAGCTGTCTTTTGCAAATGGGAATACTCTAGACCTCCAACAGTGTTTCAATGGTTCTCTCATATTATTTCCTGTTTAAGTTTAAAATGTTTTAGAATGTCCTGTTTAAGTTTCATTATGAATGAAAATTAGATATCATGTGTTGTGTTGAGATTTGTTTGTGATCCAGACACAGGGAATGGATAACTAAAAGATGTGTATTAACACTGAAAATAAACAGGCAGAGTAACACAGTGGCAGAACAGGAGTAATTAACAGCACAAAGCAAAATAATTAGCAATTTACAAGCAGTTGGAACCTAAACCCAATGGCAGCATGCAATCAGAAGCAGTTCCAGGAGTGAGGGGTGTGGTGGAGGTAGGGTGGGGGGGTGGTGGAGATGCAACAAGCTTCCAACCTTGGAATACACCCGTAGGGAAAGGGGATTCTGACAATGAAGACTACCTACAGGGGTGCATATGCTCTGTACCCCTGATAATTGGGAGCATGGCTACTATAGCAGTGTCAGCTGTGTCCACAGTGATACCCTGGTTAGCTTAAGGGCCAGGGCAGGTTATAAAACTGGTACAGGGTTGGCCAATAGGAGTGCGTACTCTGGCTGAAGGGTTCACACCTGATTGGCAGGCTGGAGAGCCTGGATGTTGATGGACTGCTGGATGTAGCTTCAATCATAACAGGAAATGGTTACTGTCTATGTAACATCATGTATTTGATTCATCGGTGACATTTGAAGATACACAGTGACCGTTTATGTCTTAATTTCATTTGATGTAAATATTTTTAATGTGATAAGATGTACTCACCCTTCCAGATGAGATATAGTTTTACCTTTGTTTTTTTTTTGATTCACAATATGAATGAAAAGCTACAAAATATATGTAAACCTCAGGATAAGCTGCTCAGATGTTTATTTTGGTTAGTTTTCTTTTTTGAATAGAGTAGGCTAGGTGGGATTTATATATATAATTTTTAAATTTATTTCCTGTTTTCATCCATTGCAGTGGATCTTATGTGTGTGTATATATGTAAATATGTGATATGGTATTTTCAGTTTCATTCCCTTTTCTTCATTGTATTGTAATTATTACAAAAACAAATAAAAAGATTGATTAAAAAGTATATTTATCTAAGCTATATAAAGAACACTATTTGACCTGCTGAGATTCTCTTCATTATGTGTTTACTATTCCTCTAATTTCATCAGGTCAATACAAACTTTATCATGTTAACTTGCCCTTGAAGGTCTAACTCTTGCCAAGCACACACTGCTAGAAAAGAATGTCACATTTCACAGGGACTGCTCCCTCCATGAAAACCTCTTCCACTCATCCCTTCGCCAATATTGCTCTGTTGGCACCTTCCCATGTTACGACAGTAAGTGCCAAAACCTGGGCCCACACCTCCTCCCTTACCACCATTTGGGGCACCAAGTAGTCCTTTCAAGTGAAGCAACACTTCACTTGTGAATCTGCGGGACTCAGCTACTGAATCAGGTGTTCCTGTTGTAGCCTTCTCTACATCGCAGAGATCGCTTCGTTGATCAACTTTGCTCCATCCACATCAGTGGCTTGGATCTCCCAGTAGCCACCAATTTCAATTTTGTGCTTCACACCCGTGCTGATGTCGTTGCATGGCCTCATGAACTTCCAATCCAAAGCTGTTTGTAAATTGGAGGAACATCAACTAATATATCCTATGAACACCCACCAACCGAATAAGCATTAACATGGACTTCTCCAGTTTTGTCTCAACTGCTTCCCGTTTTCCCTCTCTCCCCATCCCTCTGTGCTCTTTCTTCCAGTTGTCCATCCCCTCACTCTCCAGTCATAGAGCCATCTCAACATCATTTTCACTGTTGTGCCCTCCCTCCCTTATTACCTCTTATTCTTTAGGACTGTGATCCTCCCACTGTTCCCTCCACTGCCATCCTATTCGCGAACATTTTGCTCATACCTTTATGAAGGGCTCAGTCTATAAACATTGGCTATGTATATTTATCTTTACTCTACAAAGTAGGCTCGGACTGGGCAGAGGGTAGGCGGCGGCGGCCCCAATCCGGGCAAGAGCAAAGGGGAGGCGGCGGCCCCGGCCTCGGTCGAGTGAGGCAGGCGGAAACCCCGGTCCGGGCAGAAAGTGGGAGGCAGCGGCCCCAGTCCAGGCACAGGGAAAGCAGCGACGGCCTCGGCCCCGGTCCGGGCAATATGGACCGACATAGGAGGGGAGGCAGACCCCTCCAGCCCGGGTAAGAAACCTGCATAGGAGAAGGCCACTCCGATATAAAACCTACGACCCAAGGACCTCACTGCCACGTCCCAGCTTGCTTGGCCACGGCACACGAACCATGGGTGTAAAGGGTGGGGCCAGTACTGCGCGCACTGCACTCCACCTAAAAGCTCCTTTGCGCAGGCCCGAGGACAGGTCCATGTCCTCCCCCTCCACGTCCTCCCCCTTCACGTCCTCCCCCTCAAAAGATGCTCAAAAACTCAAGCTAGCATGCTGGAACATCAGAACCATGCTAGACAAGGCTGACAGCCACCGACCTGAACGTCGGTCTGCCCTCATTGCACATGAACTCCTCAGACTTGACATCGACATAGCCGCTCTCAGTGAAGTCCGCCTGGCAGATGTAGGCAGCCTCCAAGAACGCAGCGCAGGCTACACACTCTACTGGTCTGGCAAGCCTTTGGATGAACGATGCCTATCTGGTGTAGGCTTCATGGTCAAGAACTCCATTGCCTCCAAACTCGAAAACCTCCCGACAGGTCACTCGGACCGGATCATGTCCATGCGACTCCCCCTTCAAAACAAACGTCGCATCACCCTCATCAGTGTCTATGCTCCAACCCTCCAGGCGGAACCAACAGAAAAGGACAAGTTCTTCTCTGACTTGCGCAACCTCACTCAACACACCCCTACAGCCGACAAGGTTGTCATCCTTGGCGACTTCAACGCTCGCGTCGGCAAAGACTCAGAAACCTGGCCAGGAATCCTGGGCAAGCATGGTGTCGGCAAGTGCAACGACAATGGGCGCCTCCTGTTGGAGCTCTGCGCAGAACAGCGGCTTGTCATTACAAACACCCTTTTTCAGCAGCGGGACAGCCTGAAGACTACCTGGATGCATCCCCGATCCAAACACTGGCACCTCCTGGACTACGTCCTGGTGCGAGAAAGAGACAAACGAGATGTGCTCCACACCAGGGTCATGCCCAGCGCAGAATGCCACACTGACCACTGGCTTGTTCGCTGCAAGCTCAACCTTCACTTCAAGCCAAAGCCCAGGAACAGTAAAGCCCCCAGAAAGAGGTTCAATGTTGGAAACCTGCAGTAAGATGAAGTGAGAGGAAACTTCCAGGCAACCTCAAAGCAAAGCTCGAGGATGCAATCCGCCTCACAGACTCGTCCCCTGAAACCCTCTGGGATCAGCTGAAGACTACCATACTGCAATCCACTGAAGAGGTACTGGGCTTCTCCTCCAGGAAAAACAAGGACTGGTTCGATGATAACAGCCAGGAAATCCAGGAGCTGCTGGCAAAGAAGCAAGCTGCCCACCAGGCTCACCTTTAAAAGCCGTCCTGGCCAGAGAAGAAACAAGCCTTCCATCGTGCATGCTCCGGGAGTTCCAAAATGAGTTGTGGACTAGCCTCGCCAAGCGAACCCAGCTCAGCACGGACATTGGCGACTTCAGGGGTTTTTACGAGGCTCTAAAGGCTGTGTATGGCCCCTCACCCCAAGTCCAAAGCCCGCTGCGCAGCTCAGATGGCAAAGTCCTCCTCAGCGACAAGATCTCCATCCTCAACCGATGGTCAAAAAACTTCCAATCTCTTTTCAGTGCCAACCGCTCAGTCCAAGATTCCGCCCTGCTCCAGCTCCCTCAACAGCCCCTAAGGCTAGAGCTGGATGAAACATATAAGGCAATTCAACAACTGAAAAGTGGCAAAGCAGCAGGTATGGATGGAATCCCCCCAGAGGTCTGGAAGGCTAGCGGCAAAACTCTGCATGTCAAACTGCATGAGTTTTTCAAGCTTTGTTGGGACCAAGGAAAACTGCCTCAGGACCTTCGTGATGCCATCATCATCACCCTGTACAAAAAAAAGGCGAGAAATCAGACTGCTCAAACTACAGGGGAATCACGCTGCTCTACATTGCAGGCAAAATCTTCGCTAGGATTCTCCTAAATAGATTAATACCTAGTGTCGCCGAGAATATTCTCCCAGAATCACAGTGCGGCTTTTGCGCAAACAGAGGAACTACTGCATGGTCTTTGCCCTCAGACAGCTCCAAGAAAAGTGCAGAGAACAAAACAAAGGACTCTACATCACCTTTGTTGACCTCACCAAAGCCTTCGACACCGTGAGCAGGAAAGGGTTTTGGCAAATACTAGAGCACATCGGATGCCCCCCAAAGTTCCTCAACATGGTTATCCAACTGCACGAAAACCAACAAGGTCAGGTCAGATACAGCAATGAGCTCTCTGAACCCTTCTCCATTAACAATGGCGTGAAGCAAGGCTGCGTTCTCGCACCAACCCTCTTTTCAATCTTCTTCAGCATTATGCTGAACCAAGCCATGAAAGACCTCAACAATGTAGACGCTGTTTACATCCGGTACCGCACGGATGGCATTCTCTTCAATCTGAGGCGCCTGCAAGCTCACACCAAGACACAAGAGAAACTTGTCCGTGAACTACTCTTTGCAGATGATGCTGCTTTAGTTGGCCATTCAGAGCCAGCTCTTCAGCGCTTGACGTCCTGTTTTGCGGAAACTGCCAAAATGTTTGGCCTGGAAGTCAGCCTGATGAAAACTGAAGTCCTCCATCAGCCAGCTCCCCACCATGACTGCCAGCCCCGAGATAGAGATAGACAACAGACTCGCCAAGGCAAATAGCGCCTTTGGAAGACTACACAAAAGAGTCTGGAAAAACAACCAACTGAAAAACCTCACAAAGATAAGCGTATACAGAGCCGTTGTCATACCCACACTCCTGTTCGGCTCCGAATCATGGGTCCTCTACCGGCATCACCTACGGCTCCTAGAACGCTTCCACCAGCGTTGCTCTGCTCCATCCTCAACATTCATTGGTGTGACTTCATCCCTAACATCGAAGTACTCGAGATGGCAGAGGTCGACAGCATCGAGTCCACGCTGCTGAAGGTCCAGCTGCGCTGGGTGGGTCACATCTCCAGAATGGAGGACCATTGCCTTCCCAAGATCGTGTTATATGGCGAGCTCTCCACTGGCCACCGTGACAGAGGTGCACTAAAGAAGAGGTACAAGGACTGTCTAAATAAATCTCTTGGTGCCTGCCACATTGACCACCGCCAGTGGGCTGACATCGCCTCAAACCGTTCATCTTGGCACCTCACAGTTTGGTGGGCAGCAACCTCCTTTGAAGAAGACCGCAGAGCCCACCTCACTGACAAAAGACAAAGGAGGAAAAACCCAACACCCAACCCCAACCAACCAATTTTCCCTTGCAACCGCTGCAACCGTGTCTGCCTGTCCCGCATCGGACTTGTCAGCCACAAACGAGCCTGCAGCCGATGTGGACATTTACTCCCTCCATAAATCTTCGTCCGCGAAGCCAAGCCAAAGAACAAAGTAGGCTATATGGCCAGCTGAGTTTCTTTAGCATTGTGTTTTTACTTCAATCACAGCATCTGGAGACTTTCATGCTTACTTGATCCTCACTCATTCCAATCAAATTACCATTTCTCCAATTCAGAATCTCAACTCGAGGAGCAGACCTATTTTTATCTATATTTATCTGGGCACTAATGATCATTTGTCCTGAAGTATTCCCAACCCTTTATGGTGCTAACTCGTGGCCGGATAAGGGATCCACGATGACATTATCTCCAGTTGGAATATCTGCATATCGATTTTGGAAACTTTCCTGAGCACATTTCACAAACTCACCCAGACAATTAACATAATCTGTGAATATATTCATTCACTGCAAGCAAAAAATGTAAAAGAGTATTTGATACCATGGCAGATTATGTTACATTTTATATTATGTATGGATATGTTTTTGGAAGATAGATTGTGGGGTTTTTAGTTAGGTCACACATAAATACAAACACTTCAAAACAGATCTCATTTAAAATGCAAGATCTTGGCTCAAGCCAGACAGTCCAGGCTCCAGCTGCCTTTACAAAAACTTTAAAGAATGCCTATAGAGACTTGCCGTGGAGTAATGGATTATTGTTTTGGAAAGCAATGGATGAACAGACTCAGAAGATTGGGTCTTGTGCTGCAGTCTGTCTGAATGCAGTTTACTGTTCTAAGAGGGCCATGCAGTTTTTCTCTGAGAGAAAGAGAGAGAGAGAGAGAGAGAGAGAGAGAGAGAGAGAGAGAGAGAGAGAGAGAGAGAGAGAGAGAGAGAAGAGAGAGAGAGAGAGAGAGAGAATTCAGTTCTACAGTTCAGCAGCAGCGGCTGGGACTGGAACAGGACGAGCTGGCAAGCTTGTTTGAAACCCCAGTTTGAAGGCAGTTTGTGAGTGCTTTGTTCAACCTGGTCAAAACCCTTGGGATACATTCAAGAGGAGAGAACTGGCTGCATAATGTTTCACTTGAAATAAGAGAAACAGAGAGGAACTTTTAATGACCTGAAAGAAAGAGGAAAACCCTGACGGGGCAAGTTTGTTCAGCAAGACACTGAAGCGGCTGATCTGAAGGAATCAGTTTGTGTCCAATGAACAACAAATCTCTCTCTGAAAACTGACAAGAACCTTCCTGAGCGGTAACCATTTACCTTTAAAGCACCAAAGCCTGGTGGACTTCATAAATGTTAAATTCTGTGTACAATATAAGAACTGCCTGATACCAGTGAACGTGGAGGAGTGAAAAATGAGATTAGACTGTGAATGAAAGAACTTTTCTGAACGTACACACACATTACACACACATGTGGTTAGAATTAGAAGGGGGTTAAGTTAGGTTAGTTAATAGTAATAAGAGTTTGATCCTGTTTTCATGTTTAAAAATAATTAAAAGTAACTTTTGTTTAAGTAACCATTTGTCTTGGTGAATTTCTATTGCTGCTGGGTTTTGGGGTTCTCTGGGCCCATAACAATACCAAATGTGAATAAAATTGGACAGATAGTCTAAATGTACTGTTCAAACATAACTCAATGAGGCAGGAAAGTGATCGATTGAATCCTTGGAACCTGGAGAAATCCAAATTTGGGATTGTGTTATAAAATTATTCCCAAATGAATAGATTCCAATGTTGCAGATCAATAGCACCCAACATAATTTGCCATCATGTATGGGAGTCCTATTGTTGAACAGTTCACGTTCTGGCATTTAATACCAGAATTATCAATCTTGTATCTTCAGTTTCTTCTTTCCTCTAATGGACCATTTATTTTGTCTGAATGAATATTTTATTTCCACTCCAATTATATCTGGTAAACTGACAACGATTTGCGTCCTTCTACATTGCATTAGTAAGATAAGCATACACTTTTGGAGGAACTTACAAGATCATGAATCAACATCATGGTTTGAAACTGAACCCTTTTATGGAGACTAGATAATGTGCTCATGACGTCAACGTAAAGATGACAGGGTGGAAGGGTGGAAGGACTGGTCCCATGCAGGATTGCTGGACCAACTCATGGTGAGACATTAGGCAGAGAGGTGCTGTCAAAAATATGAGAGAGCCAAATAATCAAAAAATGGTTAGGTGAAGGAACATGAGTCATTCTAGACAGAGGAGATGGTAGTGAGACAAAGGATGGCAATGTGGGAAAGACACAAGGAGAGAAGTTGAGAATGCTGGTGCGATGAGAGACAAGGTGATAGGGAGATGGAGTGGCTGATAGTGGAAACATCCAGTGAGGAGGGTAATAATGAAATCAAAGTGGAGGCTCTATGCGAATGGATGGGAGAGATGGCTGGTGATTGTTGGAAAAGTGGTCAAAATGTAAGGGAATAAGAAAGAGCAGAACTTTTAGAGCAAAAGAGAAAGGAGAACTTAGCTGAAATTACAAAATTTATTCCAGGCAGAATCTTATGTCCCTTTATTTCACACTGGGCCTGATTGTGGTAGCGCAGAAGACACAAGGAATTGCAAGGATGGCTGAAATATGAATACAACCAGGAGGTTGGGATGGTCAATATGAATCTCTGCGAAATGATTCCCAAATCTACAATTGGTCTCATGTGGTGCAGGAGGAGAATATAGCATGTCTCCAATGTCTCTAGTGTCCCCAATGTCTCCCATGTCCCCAATGTCTCCAATGTCTCCAATGTCCCCAATGTCTACAATGTCTCCAGTGTTGACAACGTGCTTCAGAGCAAAACATCAAACATTCTTATTTTTCCACTGATTCTGCATTGCCCACTGAGTTCTTCCAGCAGAGTGTGTTCTGCTCAGATTCCAGCATTTGAATGGCCTGCATATCTTTGGAGTTTTGAGAGAATGTGTCTGGAAGTTAATCCAGGGGGCATGGTTGGCACAGCAGTTAGCGCAACACTGTAACAACACAAGTGACGGGGTTCAAATCTGGTGCTACTTGTCAGGAGCTTTTATGTCCTACCTGTGTCTGTGTGGACTTGACCCCGGTGGCTCCAGTTTCCTCTCACCTTTCGAAACTTACCTGGGTTGTAATTGGGCAAAACGGGCTCATGGGCTGAAATGCCCTGTAAGTCCCAATTTTTAAATTTTAAAAATAAATTTAAGTTTATTTTTGGCTAGAAGAGCAACCCATTCAATGAAAATACAAACTTCACTCCATTTTTCAGCTCCTTTCTGAATTTCCTCTGTGAAAGTCCATAAATGCAGGTGTTGGTGCAGGTACTGAGGAACTGTAACATGATTCCACATTGTTGGAAGTTATATATGGGGTTATTCATGCTTTTGTCTGTGTAGGTAACATTCACGGTTTGCCAGTTCATCGAGTGTATTACATAGGGCATCCACAGCAAGATGAAATTTGTTGACAGAGCAAACAACAATATCATTGATTTTCTCCGGTTCTTCACCTCTGAATCATTTTGGGTTTCATTGTGTCGGAGTCCCATACGGACTTTATTTGCCACTATTATGTGCTTGGCTGTTAAACCATTAAATAAAAGAATGAAGAAAATTGGCAATATTGGTGTTACCATGCTGTCAAACAACTCATGTGCTTTCCACAGCGGTGAGGTAAAGTATGCGTGTGTTTTTATGCAAAGCCATGGCACATGGCCAATTATGACATGAGGCTCCACTTCAAAGTAAAATGGGATGCACCTCACACAGCCAACAGCCATCACTGTCAGAATGACTATGGTTGCTGTTTTCTCTGTACAATATCTCTTCTGGAGATTTTGACAACAAATCGCGATGTAGCGATCAAAAGTGAAAGCAACCGTGAACCAAACGGAGCAGTCCATGCTCGCAATTTTAAAGACAGTTGTCAGTGCACATATTGGTGTTATGAGCAAGAAACCGGCGAAAAAATATGTATTATTGATCTGCTCCACAACAACTGCAATTACAACCACCATGAAATCGGCCACTGCCATTCCCACCAGATAGCGAGTGATACACTTGGAAAGTCCACACTTTCCACGGGAGAGGATTGTAATCGCCGTTAGGTTGACTGCAAAGGAAAGGAAGGCAGAGAGTCAATTGAAAGCAATCCTTTTAAAATGACCAGCTATACTTGAGCATAAAGGAAATCTTTTTTAGTGTTGTGAACACAAGCCAATGCATGGAATCGCTTTGCCTGGAATCACTTCCTGAAGAATCTCATTGGTAACTGACTAAAGTGGAAGCAAATAGTGGCTGTGAACAAGAGCTGAGAATGTGCAATGGACAGTAAAGATGTTAAAATAATTCTGTGGTTAGTAGGCCCCTGGAAATATTTTTTTTGCCATATTTGAAAAAGCTGGGGAAGTCGGGCAACATCTGTGTGAAACAAAATCTTGCCCATCTTCAAAACTTTAAATGAATGAAAACAATAGACTGTTCTGTTGCAGGGTGAAATGGCATGAAAATAGACAACAAAAGGTCTAGTTCTGATCAACCTTGGGAAAAAGAAATAGAATAGAGCTGGGCCAAAGGTTCTTGATTAGAAGAAAGCAAATTTCAAGGGGATGAGAAAAGATTTGGAGGGTGTGAATTTGGATAAGACATTTTCAGGGAAGGATGTAGCAGATATAAATGGAGGATATTCAAAGGAGAAGTTCTGAGAGTGCAGTCAGTGTGTCCCGTGAGGATTAAAGGGAAGGTTAGAAACTGTAGGGAGCCTTGGTTTTCAAAAGATATTGGGAACTTGGTTCGGGGGAAGAGGGATGTGTCCAACAGGTATGAACAGCAGGGAAGGGATGAACTGCTTGAGGAATATAAGGAGTGTAAAAAAAGTGTTAAGAAGGCAATTAGAAAGACTAGTAGGAGATATGAAGCTGGTTTGGCAGGAAAAATAAAAATAAATCCAAAGGGTTTCTATAGGTAGATTAAAAATAAAAGAATAGTGAGGGATAAAATTGGACCCTTTGAAGATGAGGTGGGGGGGGGGCGGAATGCTCCATGAGAAGTCAAAGGAGATGGGTGAAATTTTAAATTATTTTTTTCTTTAGTATTCACTAAGGAAAAGAAAATTGACCCAGATGAAGTGAAGAAATATGGTAGGGAGCTCATGGATAATATAAGGATTAATGAGGAGGTAGTGTTGTCTATATTGAAAAAGATTAAGGTGAACATATCTCCAGGTCCTGACAAAGTATTCCCTAGGATGCTGAGGGAAGTTAGAGAGCAAATAGTGGGGGCGTTGACAGAAATATTTAAAAGTCACTGGCCAAGAGGGAGGTGCCGGAGGACTGGAGGGTGGCTCATGTTGTTCTGCTGTACAATAAAGAATCCAAAAGTAGACCTCGTCATTATAGGCCTGGAAGTCTGACATCAGTGGTGGGTAAATTAATGGAAAGCATTCTTAGAGATAGCATATACAACTATTTGGAAGAACAGGGATTGATTCAGAGTAGTCAGCATGGTTTTGTACATGGTAGATCATGTCTAACAAATCTTATAGAGTTTTTTGAGGAGGTTACTAAAAAGGTTGATGAGGGGAAGGCGGTGGACGTTGTCTATTTGGACTTTAGTAAGGTGGAAGCGTTCGGTATTAATGATGAAGTAGTGAAATTGATTCCGCAATGGTTGGTTGGTTGGTGTAGTGATGGAAAATTGTTTGTTGAATTGGAGGCCAGTGACAAGTGGAGTGCCTCAGGGATCAGTACTGGTTTCACTGCTGTTTGTCAAATATATATTAACGATCTAGATGATAAGGTGGCAAATTGAATTAGTAAATTTGCAGATGATACAAAGGTTGGCAGTATTGTGGACAGTGAGGAAGATTATCAAAGCTTACAGGGTGATATAGGACAGTTAGAAGAGTGGGCTGAAAGATGGCAGATGGAGTTTAATACTGATAAATGTGAGGTGCTACATTTTGGTAGAACTAATCAAAATAGGTCATACATGTTATATGGTAGACAACTGAGGAGTGCAGTGGAACAAAGGGATTTGGGGTTATTATACATAATTCTCTGAAAGTTGAATCACATGAAGAAGGCATTTAGTATGTTGGCTTTCATAAATCAAAGTATAGAATACAGGAGTTGGAATATTATGTTGAAATTGGTGAGGCCAAATTTGGAAAATTGTGTGCAGTTTTGGTCGCCGAATTACAGGAAGGATATAAATGGTATAGAAAGAGTGCAGAGGAGGTTTTTACGAGAATGTTGCCAAGATTTCAGGGTTTGAGTTGCAGGGAATGTTTGAGCAGGCTGGGACTTTATTCCCTGGAGCATAGAAGGTTGAGGGATTTGATAGAGGTATTTAAAATGATCTTTCTTTGGCTTGGCTTCGCGGACGAAGATTTATGGAGGGGGTAAAAAGTCCACGTCAGCTGCAGGCTCGTTTGTGGCTGACCAGTCCGATGCGGGACAGGCAGACACGATTGCAGCGGTTGCAAGGGAAAATTGGTTGGTTGGGGTTGGGTGTTGGGTTTTTCCTCCTTTGCCTTTTGTCAGTGAGGTGGGCTCTGCGGTCTTCTTCAAAGGAGGCTGCTGCCCGCCAAACTGTGAGGCGCCAAGATGCACGGTTTGAGGCGTTATCAGCCCACTGGCGGTGGTCAATGTGGCAGGCACCAAGAGATTTCTTTAGGCAGTCCTTGTACCTTTTCTTTGGTGCACCTCTGTCACGGTGGCCAGTGGAGAGCTCGCCATATAATACGATCTTGGGAAGGCGATGGTCCTCCATTCTGGAGACGTGACCCATCCAGCGCAGCTGGATCTTCAGCAGCGTGGACTCGATGCTGTCGACCTCTGCCATCTCGAGTACCTCGACGTTAGGGGTGTGAGCGCTCAATGTGGACAGGTTTTTTCCACTGAGAATGGGGGAGATTCAAATAAGAGGGCATGGATTGAGAGTAAAATGGGAAAAGTTTAGGGGAAACATGAGGGGGGATTTCTTCACACAGAGGGTGGGTGGGGGTGTGGAATGAACTTCCAGCAGAGGTGGCAGAAACGAGATCAATGCTAATATTCAAGGAAAGGTTGGATAGGTACATGGACTGGAGAGGTGTGGAGGGTTAAGGGCCAAATGTGGGTCAGTGGGACTAAGTGGGAGATGTCTGGCATAGACAAGTAGGGCCCAGCTGGCCTGTTTCTGTGCTGTAAAAGGTTAAAAGGTAAGCAGAGAATAGAAATACCAACAATTAGTTGAGGGCAACAAGATTGTTCATAATGTCTGAAGAATGAGAGAGGGAATGGGGAAGAAAATTGGAACTGAAGTGCTACGAAATAAAGATCCTCACAGTGTGAGGCAGTGACAATGGAGAGAGAAACTGTGCCAACAATACAGATAGGTGAGCAGTAGCAAAACAAGATATCTCTGACAGTGTGACTTTAATCATTGGGAAGGGTGGTTCCAGAATTGGAAGCAAAATAGATTGCCCAATTTGCCCATTAAGTATTGTTGCAAGGTGGGCACTTTTTTCAAGTCCATTTGAGCCATTGTACTGTATTGTACAGCCCCTAAGGCTAGAGCTGGATGAGGTTCCCACCCTGGATGAGACATATAAGGCAATCGAACAACTGAAAAGTGGCAAAGCAGCAGGTATGGATGGAATCCCCCCAGAAGTCTGGAAGGCTGGCGGCAAAACTCTGCATGCCAAACTGCATGAGTTTTCAAGCTTTGTTGGGACCATGGTAAACTGCCTCAGGATCTTCGTGATGCCACCATCATCACCCTGTACAAAAACAAAGGCAAGAAATCAGACTGCTCAAACTACAGGGGAATCACGTTGCTCTCCATTGCAGGCAAAATCTTCGCTAGGATTCTACTAAATAGAATAATACCTAGTGTCGCCGAGAATATTCTCCCAGAATCACAGTGCGGCTTTCGCGCAAACAGAGGAACCACTGACATGGTCTTTGCCCTCAGACAGCTCCAAGAAAAGTGCAGAGAACAAAACAAAGGATTCTACATCACCTTTGTTGACCTCACCAAAGCCTTTGACACCGTGAGCAGGAAAGGGCTTTGGCAAATACTAGAGCGCATCGGATGTCCCCCAAAGTTCCTCAACATGATTATCCAACTGCACGAAAACCAACAAGGTCAGGTCAGATACAGCAATGAGCTCTCTGAACCCTTCTCCATTAACAATGGCGTGAAGCAAGGCTGTGTTCTCGCACCAACCCTCTTTTCAATCTTCTTCAGCATGATGCTGAACCAAGCCATGAAAGACCCCAACAATGAAGACGCTGTTTACATCCGGTACCGCACGGATGGCAGTCTCTTCAATCTGAGGCGCCTGCAAGCTCACACCAAGACACAAGAGAAACTTGTCCGTGAACTACACTTTGCAGATGATGCCGCTTTAGTTGGCCATTCAGAGCCAGCTCTTCAGCGCTTGACGTCCTGCTTTGCGGAAACTGCCAAAATGTTTGGCCTGGAAGTCAGCCTGAAGAAAACTGAGGTCCTCCATCAGCCAGCTCCCCACCATGACTACCAGCCCCCCCACATCTCCATCGGGCACACAAAACTCAAAACGGTCAACCAGTTTACCTATCTCGGCTGCACCATTTCATCAGATGCAAGGATCAACAATGAGATAGACAACAGACTCGCCAAGGCAAATAGCGCCTTTGGAAGATTACACAAAAGAGTCTGGAAAAACAACCAACTGAAAAACCTCACAAAGATAAGCGTATACAGATCCGTTGTCATACCCACACTCCTGTTCGGCTCCGAATCATGGGTCCTCTACCGGCACCACCTACGGCTCCTAGAACGCTTCCACCAGCGTTGTCTCCGCTCCATCCTCAACATCCATTGGAGCGCTTACACCCCTAACGTCGAAGTACTCGAGATGGCAGAGGTCGACAGCATCGAGTCCACGCTGCTGAAGATCCAGCTGCGCTGGATGGGTCACGTCTCCAGAATGGAGGACCATCGCCTTCCCAAGATCGTGTTATATGGCGAGCTCTCCACTGGCCACCGTGACAGAGGTGCACCAAAGAAAAGGTACAAGGACTGCCTAAAGAAATCTCTTGGTGCCTGCCACATTGACCACCGCCAGTGGGCTGATAACGCCTCAAACCATGCATCTTGGCGCCTCACAGTTTGGCGGGCAGCAACCTCCTTTGAAGAAGACCGCAGAGCCCACCTCACTGACAAAAGGCAAAGGAGGAAAAACCCAACACCCAACCCCAACCAACCAATTTTCCCTTGCAACCGCTGCAATCGTGTCTGCCTGTCCCGCATCGGACTTGTCAGCCACAAACGAGCCTGCAGCTGACGTGGACTTTTTACCCCCTCCATAAATCTTCGTCCGCGAAGCCAAGCCAAAGAAAAGAAAGAAAAAGAACTGTATTGTCTAAACTCAAGTGCGTTTATCTATGCAGACCTGCTCATACCTCAATGGGAAGAAAATATCTTATTAATTGGATCGCCATGGAATGTGTCTGATGGGTGGAAATGCCATTGCCATTTCCTTTGTGCTCGAACTAAATCGGAATACAAATCAAGTTGAAACTCTGCTAAGTCTTCTGGGGACATTTGAACAGATGCACATCGCTGTGTTATGCTGCAAATACCCCAGTCTCCAATATGACCCAGAATACACTTTAAATTTTCTGTAAAAATGACAGGTTGCTTTTGTATCTATTAAAATTTTGTTGCAGTACTTGTATGTGAAATGATGCAATTGAGTGTTATGTGCAATAAATATCACAGGTTACAATAAAATGAAGCCACTCAAACAATATCCAGATACAGCCCTCACCTGACAATCCAACCGCTGCCAGTGCAGGATAATAAATGATTGCGATGTTGTACATTGTGAGATATGCCATATTCTGTGGGATGCCCAATGTAGAGGGAATTCATTTAAGACGTCCTTAAAAAGAAGTTGGGAATCTTCTGGGCCAATTAGCCGGAACACCTCACTAACATCGTGGAACTCTAGCAGTGGGTACTCATTGCATCAAGGGACAACCAATTTTGCAATCTGAGATGTTTACAATCACTTGTTTGTGCAACTTGCCTAAATAACCTGTTGCACAATTTATCTTTGTGTCAGGAGTTTGCATAATTTTTCCATTCAATATTACTCTTGAAATGAGCAATCATCTCCAAATGTCATTTTTAATGCCAGCTCAACACATCAGTTCTTCCATTTTGGGATGGGTTGATCTGGTCGTCTCAAATGCATGAAGTTGAATCATAGTGTAGGCAGGATGTGGCATCACCTTTCCACTCAGACAGCTTTGGTTATGACGTTTTAGCTAAGGACGAGCTATACATAATGCATTACAATGTTTACTTGACTCATTACCTCAGTCCATATGAGCAGACACGTGAATGGGCCACACGGGTTGTTTGAGTTAGATTCTACAGTTCGGATTTGTCCACAGGTTGAAAAATGGAAATGAACTGTCTGCTGCCAGAATTTTAAAAAATACAGATTCCACGAAAAGATCTGGTTAATGTCAAAACCCGAAGTCAAATAAAGTCTACACTCTGAGGTGGAGTTCAAATGTGCTCAGTTTTATTCCACCATTACTGTTTTTTTTTTACTTCCCCGTTAGTCCTGGGCAATACGCCAGCGATTACAATCAATAACCAATCTGTATTATTTGTTCAGAGGTTTTGTTTCATCTCAACAACTCCCAAATGACCCTTGTGAGCCAGTCCTACCATCCTCCCTCTCAGTTTCTGTGCAATGACAAATTAGTTTCCCCTGAGTACACATCTTCCAATTGTGTACAGTTCATCTCTGATGGCCACATAGGTTTTGTTCTGACAGCTCTTCCAGTCACCACTGTTGATCCATTCCATAACGTCCATCAGTTCTGGGTCCATGCATGATTCCTCCTTGATCTCCCTGGTTTGTACTGCCTGTGGTGTAGCTTTCACCGCAACGAATCTCACGAATGATTCAGCTTCCTTCTCAAGTGTTGAGTGGTTCACCCCATCGTCTTTCAGCAACATTGATAATGAATCGGCAATATTGTTTTTCCCTGCTATGTAAATCATCCTGTAGCAATATTGTTGTAGTCTCAGGACCCATCTTTCAATTCTAGCACACAGCTTCAATCTCGGAGAATAAATAGCTTCCAGTGGTCTGTGATCAGTTAAAAGTTGGAGCTCTATGCCACATAGATAAGCATGGAAATGTTTTCAGGCCCATATGGTTCCTAGGGCCTCCTCTTTCTGTGAATAATGTCTTACTAAGTAAGTGACTTGCTCACATATGCAATCACCCTCCATTGCTCCCCTTGCTTTAGAACTAGGACAGCTCCTAGTCCCACTGGGACATCAGCTACAACTCATGTCTGAGCCTTTGGATCAAAATATCCCAATGTATGTGCTCTCTTCAGGCTTTTTTTCAATTTCTGAAATGCCTTCCTTTGGTCGGGTCTGAATACAGAGTGAGAATTTTTCTGTGTTAGCCTCCTTGGTGGTTCTGCAATAGTTGCTAGATTTAGTCGGTACCCTGCACAAAAGTTCACTCGGCCCAGGAAGCTCCTCATTTTTGTTGCATTCCTTGGTTCTTGAACCTCTGCAATCGCCTTGCTTTTATCTTCATTTGGACTGATACCTTCACTAGTCAGCTTGTGACCCATAAACACCATCTCGGATACACCCAGCAAACATTTGTCTGCATTCACTGTCAATTCAGCATCTCTCAACCGGACTAATGTCAGTCTAAGTCTCTCATCTTGTTCCTCAAGTGTGGCACCATGATATCATCTGAGATGTTTGCTGTGCCTGGAACTCCTTGGATCACTTGGTGGATTTCATGTTGATAGATCTGTGGAGCAGCGTTTACACCAAATAGTAACCTCTCGTCTCTAAACAATCCACAATGTGTGACAAATGTTGTGATTTTTCTTTACTCTGGCTCTAGTTCTAGCTGGTGGAAACCCCATTTCAAATCCAACTTCGACAAGAATTTGCTCATCGATTGTTCCTGTAGGTCTTCATCCACTGTAGGAAAGGGGTGCCTTTCCCTCACTACTGCTTCATTTGCTCTCCTCATATTAATACATATTCTGATTGGGTTTCGGGACTACAACGACAGGGCTGACCCAAGGTCCACTGGTTCAATTATGTCTTGTTGGATGTTCATGTATTTTTGCTTCTACTTTCTCCTTCAGCCCAAATGGTGTCCTTCTCATGGGTTGTGCTACTGGCCTGACCTCTGGATTTATTTTCAGTTTGATCTGCCTGTTCCTTAGTTTTCCAAATCCTGCAAAAACTGACCAGAATTCCTCCTTCAGATCAATATAAGATTGCACTGAGTTCACATCTTCTCTAATTTTATTCATTGCCTTCTCCAATATATTTTCTCTTGTTGTGTATCTCAGAAATTTTACTAAAACGGATCTTGGTTTTTGTTGTGACTGTGGTTTTGGGGCTAATGTTCTGTATGCCCTTTCTATTTCCATTCCTTCCTGCATTTCTGGCATTACCAGGACTTTTGGGATCCATTCTTTTATAAATTCTTTCATATCTTTGCCTTCTTCATCTTCCTTTAGGCCCACTATCTTTATATTGTTTTGCCTACTATAGTTTTCCATTATATCCATCTTCTGAGCTAACAACTCTAGTGTTTCTTTAACTTTCTTCCAATTTTCTTTTTGTCGTTCACTTCCATTTCTACTGCCATTACATGTTTTTCCACATTTTCTAATCCTTTCCCTAGATCTGTTAAGCCCAGCTCTATTCTACTCACTTTTTCTTCTGTACTTTTCATTTTTCTTTTCATTTCACTAAATTCTAGTGTCAAACATTCTTTTAATGCTTTCATTCATTCTTGAAATTTTTAAAAATCTCTGTACTGTCCATTCATTTTATCTTCTATTCCTCTGTGCAGAGCTTGGTGTTCTTCTTCTGTGACTGCTCTTGGGTTTGTGCCTTCTACTTCTCTTCCTTGCATCTGTGTTTTTTCTGACTTTCTTGTTGAGCTGCTTGTCTCAGTTTGTGGGGTTTTTTTTCATGGCTTCTTGATGTTGGTCCTCTTCTTCTGGGCTGGTTATCTGTGGGGCCTCCTGCTTCTGTTTTTCTTTCTCATCCCTCCCTTTTCCATTGCTTTCTTTTTCTTCCAGCTGAGAGCCCTGCTGTCGAGCATCGCTCAGCTGTTCGTGCTGTGCAGTTTCACTCCACAGCTGGTTTCCCCTCCCATCGGTGTTCTCCTTGTGCTTGTTGTGTGCAGTTGCGCACCTCTGTTTAGCTCAGTGAGCCATTTTTGCAATCCCGCGTCGGGAGGTCGCAACTCTGCGGGATCTCCACTAACCTCGGGGAGCGGGCTCCTCTTTCCACGGTAGGTCCCTGCTTTTTCGTGCAGCTAAGGCCTTCTCCTTTCTCTTCTGGCATCTTCCCTTCTTTTTTTCCCATTTTTGGTTTTTCTTTCTTAGGTGCCACTTTCTTTCTTTTCTCCACACCGTTATCTTTTATTTGTTGTGTTCTGTGTATCTGGGGCTTTGCTTTTCCTTCACTTTTTTTCTTCTTTTCTGGAGAGGGTTGGTATTCTCCTATCAGCCACTACTCCATCACATGACTCCTCTCCACTGAGTTCACATCCAGGCCTGGACATAATACACACATTGCCTGTGTCGTCTCTCTACTCAGTAGAGGTTCCCCTCATTCCTCTATGACAGCAAACTCTGCCATTGAGGTAGGTGGTGTAAGATTGCTCTGGACATCCACCTGCACCTCTGTTGTAAAGCATGAAATTGTTTGAAGTGGCTTCGATGAGGTGAATGGAAACAACTTTTACTCACATCTTCTGGTTGTACATTTTAGCTTTTTCTTTTTCAGTTCCTCTCACAATACTCAATGATGTTGCTGTCACTCCCACTATCCACCATGATGTCAACCTTCACACCTCCAATCACTACTGGCACCTTTGCATTTGCATGTTTATTGTTAAAAGCATATCTTATTTTAGTTTGTTTTTCCTGATCATCATCGCATGTACGTTTACATTCACATGGTCCATCTTCAACGTGATGTACATTTTGTTCTCCTCTCAGCCTACGTTCACCTCTCATGCCCCCTTCTTCCTCCACAATTATTTGTATGCCTGGATTCACCTCCTGCCTGGGGTGGGGATCTGCATTTCTTAGCAAAATGGCCCTTTCTACCACAGCTTCTGCACACTTGATCCCCGGACGGACAGCACAAATCCTTGCCAAAATGTTGCACATTGGTAACATTCACAATATTCAGAATAAAGAGTGTGCTTACCATGTTCCTGTCCTTTGCTTGCAGTGGTAAATATGAACTTGACCAGAAACTGCGCCATCACATCCAGCTGGGGGATGATCCAATTTCATCGTCTGAAACTGAGGTTCCACTGCTTCAAATGATGCTGCTGTTGTCAATGTTTCTGCCAATGTGAGTGTTGCACCTTTCTCCAACAATTTGCGTCTCAAGTGGTTTGATGTACAACTTTGTACCACCTGATTTTGAATCTGGTTTTCCAAACCTGCTCCATAATTGCAACTTTTGGCTGTCTTCCTGAGTCATGTGATCAACTGAGCAATACTTTGCAAGTCCCTCTGTTTGATCTTTTGAGAGGTGTCAACAGCCCTATTATAATCAGCTTTGATCCCCATGTCAAAAATCTTGAAAATCTCCCACACTGCAACCCCAGCAGTATACAAGAGTAGAGCCCTTCTCCATGTGAGCTCCGCCAAACAGTCCCAACCTTTTGGCATATGTATCAAACTCCTCGTACCAAGCTACCCAGCGAGCACTAACTATGCTTGATTCTCCAGTTGGGTCAAATGGAGTCAGACCTTTAATTCTCGTGGCTTAAATTCCTGCAAATGCCATATTTTCTCCTGTGTAGCTCAATAACAAGAATCTAAGTTCATCCTGAGGTCAAATAAAATCAACACTTTGAGGTGGAGTTCAAATATGCTCAGTTTTATTCCACCATTACTGTTTTTTTTTACTCTCTTGTGGCCCTGTGCAACATGCCAGCGCCAGCCATTACAATCGATAACTAATCTATATTATCCTGCAAGGCATTAGAGTTGATAACCAAATTATTATTTATCACTACAACAGTCAAGTTGATTGAATTACATCATTTGGTGTTTTTATTGCAGCATTTCCATGCTGCAGTTCAATTTCAATTCTAATGTTTCTTGTCTGAATAAAGCCTCTGGCTTAATCGGACGGTCATCACCCATGCCCATGTATCTGAAGGGTTTCTCAGATTCAGCTTATTCTCTCGAATGAATTCTCCAACTTAGTCATTCCAACATTTTGAAATGTTCCTCTAAAATATCTACATTTCTTATAATTCTTTATTTGCGATGCGTATGTTAGATACTCAGTACAATTGAAAGGTCAGTCCTTGATCCACTGTGGAGATTTGACTCGATCAATCAGCTTTTGTACATTTACTTTGTAATTATTTTTTTTGTTATCTGCTCACTGTTTCATGAACTGATTTCTAACCAAGAAAGATGAGATGCTACAACTTGTCAGAGTTGTTCACATAAACCAATGGTTTTCAAACTTTTCTTTTCACTCACAACCACTAAGTAATCCCTATGCCATAGGTGCTCTGTGATTAGTAAGAGATTATTTAAGGTGGTCTTCTCCGTGAATTTTCACCTTGTCATGGGGAGAAGCTTGTGTGGTCCTGTGATCCCAAGAGTGATGCCGTCTGGAGCTATGCTCCTGGTAGGGCCTCCCATAGCGATAAGGTCGGGGGTGAGGTCCCTGACAAAGAACAATCCAACCAAGACCTCAGCGGTGGAACAGCTGGGCGAAGTTACTTCAAACTCAATGGCTGTGAAGGCGGACAAAGGTTGCAACAAATCCATCAGTCCAATCGTCGTGGTTTTCATGTCCTTGGAACTAGTTGGTTGATTTGTGAAGTATTGTGTGCTTCTTGGAGTGCAGCATTAAGTACACATTAAACAAATACATGCACAGCTGTCTTCATAATCTTTCTCATTTCAGTCCTAACACAAGACATCCACGAGTTTACACATTAAGTTCAATAGGCAGATGACAACAGTGTTGCAGCTCTCTCAGAATACCACCTACAACAGATTCAGCCTCCCTTTGACCATGCATACACAAAGCTTGGACTTACCATTAATTCCAAGAAGACTCAAATTATTTACTGTCACCCGATGAGACAAAGATAAAATCATCAATTCAACTTGGCAAAACAATCCTGGAAAATGTGGACAACTTTCTGAATCTTGGAAGTCACCTTTGTTCCAATGTGGATCTTATTGACGAGATCCAACATTGCCTTAAGTGCACTGGAACAGCATTTGGAACTTTCCAAATAAGAGACTTTTATGATTGTGACATTTGAACGGACTCCAAAATATTAGCATACAAAACAGTGGTGATCAAAATGCTTCAATTTGCATCGGAAATGGGACAACATAATAAAAATATCTGAAGGCACTTAAAAAGTTCCATGAATGCTGTCTTCAAAACATAATAAATATCAGTTGGGAAGATAGAAGAACTAGTGCAAGGTAATGAGCAAAATTAAGTACTGAGCAGGCGGGAGATAATAAGCAGGTGGGAGGTAATGAGCAGGTGTGGGGTAATGGGCAGGCGTGTGTTAATGGGCAGGTGCGAGGTAATGGGCAGGCACGAGGTAATGGGCAAGCATGAGGTAATGGGCAGGCACGAGGTAATGGGCAGGCGCATGTTAATGGGCAAGCGGTTAATGGGCAGGTGCAAGGTAATGGGCAGGCGCGAGGTAATGGGCAGGAACGAGGTAATGGGCAGATGCATGTTAATGGGCAGGTGCAAGGTAATGGGCAGGCGCGAGGTAATGGGCAGGAACGAGGTAATGGGCAGGCGCGTGTTAATGGGCAGGTGTGAGGTAATGGGCAGGTGCATGTTAATGAACAGGTGCGAGGTAATGAGCAGGTGCGAGGTAATGGACTGACGCGTGGTAATGGGCAGGCGCGAGAAAATGAGCAGGCGCATGTCAATGAGCAGGCGCGAGGTAATGGGCAGGCATGAGGTAATGGCCAGGCGCGTGGTAATGGGCAGGCACATGTTAATGGAGAGGCATGAGGTAATGGCAGGTGCCTGTTAATGAGCAGGCGTGAGGTAATAGGCAGGCACGTGTTAATGGACAGGTGCGTGTTAATGGGCAGGCGGGAGGTAATGGGCAGGCTCAGTGTTAATACGCAGGCACGTGTTAATGGGCAGGTGCGAGATAATGGGCAGGTGCGAGGTAATGGGCAGGTGGGGGTAATGGACAAGTGGGGGTAATGGGCAGGCGGAGTAATGTATAGGTGGGGGTAATGGGCAGGTGGGGGTACTGAGCAGGTGCGTGTTAATGAGCAGGCACGTGTTAATGGACAGGCATGGGGTAATGAGCGGGCAGGGGAAATGTGCAGGTGGGGGGTAATGAGCGGGAGAGGGAGAATGTGTGGGTGGGAGGTAATGAGCGGGTGTGGGGTAATGTGCAGGTGGGGGTTAATGTGTGGGCGTGGGTGTGCAGGAGGGTGGTAATGTACGGGCGGGGGGTAATGAGCGGGCAGGGGTAAGGAGCGGGCAGGAGTGATGAGCGAGCAGGGGTAATGTGTGTTGGGGGTTAATGTGCAGGTGGAGGGTATTGAGCAGGCATGGGGAAATTAGCGGCGGGAGGTAATGAGGAGACGTGGATGACGTCAGTGGCTGTGGGGACTTCAGTGACAAGTGTCACTTTCTTGGCACCACGGTTGCCTTAGCTTTATAGTGCGGATACCCCGCGGTTGACCTCATGTCAGTGGTGTCAAGACCCCTCTCCCGCCGGTCAGTGGTGTAGAGACTCCGCTGCCTTTAATGGGTGATTGGACCGGCGACTTCCTCCCTGGGTCAGTGGTGCAATGCAAGTGGGCAGCTGACTGAGATGTTAGAAGAGTGTTCGGCCTAAATTGGACCCGATGAGAATATAGATCAGTGTGGGTTTGTTAAAGGAGGGCATCCTGCACATAATATTGTTAGAGTGATCAGTTTCATTCATAATCTCAAAAGAAAGGGGAATTGGTGCTGAGAAGGCTTTTGATTGTTTAGAATATATTTATTTAAGTTGCTAGAAATTTTTTTGGATCCTTATTGGATTAATATATTACATAAAAATCCTTCTGCCAAGGTTGTAACGAATGGACACATTTCTTCGGCATTTTCATTGTCTAGAGCCATTTTCAGGTGCTCGGACACAGATAACGCAGCTGGGGGAGTGCAGCTGGGATGTTCAGCTGAATGTAGAGAAGACGCCTTTCTGTCACCTGAATGTGCCAACTGAAGGAGAGTCATGTCCAAGCGAATGCTGGCTCCTATGGACTGCTGCTTTCAGGTGCAATGAGGGATTCTTCTAGCTGGAGAATATACCTACAGGAGGAGGGTTAGGTAAGTGCTCCTCCTGGGAGGGTTCTCCACTTTCAGGTGGCCACCCAACAGCCGCATTGGGGTGGAGTCGGATATTCTGGCCTCCTGAAAGTGCCTTAGATCTCCTGGTTTGTGTTTTAGCAATTGAACCACGAGCAGAATTAATAAGACAGGATATTGGTATTAAATTTAGTGCACAGGAACATAAGATTAATTTATTTGTTGATGATATTTTGAATTTGATGTGTTCTTTTGTATGCAAGATTGAAAGCATATGGTGGAATATCAGGTTATAAAATGAATTGGGGTAAAAGTGAAATTATCTCCTTGGTTAATGGGGATGATACTCAATGTAAACATTTGCTCAATTTAGATGGTCAGATAATGGAATTAAATATTTGAGGATTAGAATTGATAATGATTTAAATGATTTGTATAAATGAAATTATTTACCTTTAGTAAAATTAAGGATGATTTAAGTAAGTGGAATGATTTTCTTACAACTTTAATGTAAAGAATAAACTGTAATAAAATTAATATTTTTCCAATGTTCAGTATCTTTTTCAGTCCTTGTGCTGTACCTCAAAATGTTTTTAAGGATTTAAATTTAAGTATAAGAAAGTTTTTATGGAAAGGAAAGATGTCTAGAGTTTTTTAGAGAAATGAATTTGGAAGTTTGAATTTGGAGGTATCTTTTATTAATGGAATGTTTGATTTAGAGTAAACTTTAACCTAGACTAAAATAAAATTGAATAAAATAGGTGAAGATTATATGCAGGATTTAATTTATAAATGGAATTCTAAATTATTAATAGGAATTAGAGATGCACCTATTTTGAGACATTTGATTGAATTATGGAATAAAATAGATTATGAAATGGGAGGAAAGGGTGTAATTTTCATACAACACCTTTATATCAAAATAGACTTCTTCCATTGTCTATGAATAATCAATTTTTAAAGACTTGGAGTCAAATGGGAATAAAAAGAAGTAAGGGAATTTATTACTTTTAAACGAATGAAGGAAAAATATGATGTCCTATATAATTTTTTTTCTTATTATCGTTAAAGCCTTTTTGATTGATAAGATAGGTTGTAATTTGAAATTACATAGACAAAATGAATTAGAATTATTAATAACTTAGGGAGGTATGAATAAATTTATTTCTGAGATGTATAATTTACTGAAGAAAACAGCTCCTAGAATAGGAATTCATAAATCAAGATTAAAATGGGAGGTTGATTTAGGTGGACAAATAGATGAAAATGGTTGGAAGCAACTTTTTAAGGAGAGTATGACAGAAATTATTAATGTAAGGTATAGATTTGTTCAATATAATTTCTTACATCAAATATATTTAACTCCTCAGAAATTAAAACAAAATTGAATTTAGTAGTTTTAGTTTTATGTTTTAGATGTGATCAAGAAATTAGTTCATTTTTTATTCTACTTGTCCTAGAGTAAAACCCTTTTGATTAGAGGTTAAAAAACAATATGGAGAAAATATGAAAGGTAAAACTCCCACTAGGTCTAATGTTATTTTTGTTGGGTGGTATTAAAATGACTAGTCTTAGATTAAAATTAACTGTTGATTTTTTGCAGTTAGCTTTAGCAGTGTCTAGAAAGTGCTTTGCCATTACTAGGAAATCAAATACAGATTTAGGAATGGAGAGGAGGCAGACCGAATTGCGTTCTTGTATTCCACTTGAGAGCATAACTTCTAATTTATGTAATAAATTTAATTTATTTTTGAAAATATAGAACCTGTATTTACAATGTGTTGATTTGAAAATTTAAATGACTCTTAGAAAGCCCGTCGCACTGATATCCATTAGGTTCAATATTATGTTTAAGGTGATTTTGTTTTTGTCATTCTCCTTATTTTTTTAATGTAGGATTGGGTGGGTGGGGAGGAGGAGGGATTGTCACTTTATACTGTTATGAGCCCAGAGGACCCCAAAGCCCAGCAGCAATAGATAGTCACCAAGACAAATGGTTACTTAAACAAAAGTTGTTTTTAATTATCTTTAAATATGAAAACAGAATCACACTTTAACTTATCACTATTGACTTAACTAACCTAACTTAACTCCCTTTTAATTCTAAGCACACGTGTATGTAATGTGCATATAAGTTCAGAAACATTCTTTGATTCACAGTCCAATCTCACTTCTCATTTCTCCAAGTTCACTGGTTGCAGGCAATTCTTATACTGTTCACTGAATTTAACATTTATAAAGTTCACCAGGCTTTGGTACTTGAAAGGTAAATGGAAGGTTCTTGTTGGTTTTCAGAGAGATTTATTGTTCCAGACACCCACAGCTGATTGATTTTTTAGTCAGCAACTTCAGTGTCTTGCTGATGAAACTTGCTCCCTCAGGGTTCTCCAGATGATAACCTCTTTCTTTCAGGTCACCACATACTTCCTTTCTGTTTCTCTTATTTCAAGTGAAACATTAGACAGCCAGTCCTCTCCTCTTGCATGAACCACAAGGGCTTTGACCAGGCTGAATTAAGCACTCACAACCCGTCTTCCAAATGGGGTTTTCCACAAGCTTGCCAGCTTGTCCTGTTCCAGTCCAGTTGCTGCTGCTGACTGTGATACTGATCGATCTCTCTCTCTCTCTCTCTCTCTCTCTCTCTATAGCATTAGCAGAGCTCCAGTATTATCCATAAGATCTGTTATAAAATGTTTGTATGTGACGCACACTAAAAACTCTGCCCCAATTTACCCCCCCCCCCAAAACGTATCTATATTCTGTCACAATACATGTATAACTACATTTGAATTTTATTCAATTAATAATTGTAGATACGGTTTTAAAATTCAAATCAAATATTTTTTTTAAAGTATTGGCTTCAATGGGCTTTGGCAGTATTGAGGAGAGTACAGATGTTAATTACGGACTGGAAGTATGAGTGAGAGGCAGTGTTCTGTGCTGAGTGTCAAATATGAGAGCTCATGGATTCTCTCAGCCTCCCAGATGGCCATATCTGTACCCGTTGTGTTGAGTTGCAGCTCCTAAGGGACAGTGTTATGGAATTGGAGTTGCAACTCGATGACTGTTGTCTTGTCAGGGAGAGTGGGGAGGTGATAGAGAGTAGTTATAGGCAGATGTTCACAAGAGGGCCACGCGAGGCGCACAAATGAGTAACAGTCACAAGGAGAGAAGTACTATAGAGTACATCTGTGGATGTGTCCCTTGACAATAAGTACTGTTGGGGTTCAGAGGCTGGCCCTTTGGCTCAGAAGGGAAGGGAAAGAAGAGGAGGGCAGTAGTGATGGGGGATTCTATTGTTCAGACAAGCTATTCTGTGGATGGAGGAAAGAAATTCGAATGGTGGTTTGCCTCCCAGGTGCCTGGATCTGGATGTGTTAGATAACGTCCAAGATAGCCTGCAGTAGAATAAATTAACACCAATGAAAAAGGTAGAAAAATGGAAGTGGTCCTGAGAAAAGATTATAGTGAGTTAGGAAGGGAGTTGAGAATCAGGACCGCAAAGGTAGTAATGCCTGGAATACTTCGTGCCAAGAGACAGTGTTATTAGGAATAGAATGACATGGAGGATAAATGCGTAGCTGAAGGTTTGGAGCAGGGGCCAGGGATTCAGATTTCTTGACCACTTTTGAGGCAGGTAGGGCCTGTACAAAAAGGATGGGTTGCACCTGAATCCCAGAGGGACCAATATCCTGGCGGGGAGGTTTACTAATATTACTGGGGATAGTTTAAACTATAATTGTTGGGGGTTGGTAGCAAACTGAAGAGACTTGGAAAGAGGAGGTTAGCACACAAATAGAGAAAGCTTGGAGACAGTGTGGGGGGTGGGGGAGATAGAGAAGGGAAACACTTAGAATGATGGTTTGAGATGTGTTTATTTTAACACATTGGGAACAAAGCGAATAATTTTAGAGCATAGATTAATACTGGATTTATGATGTGGTGGGCATTATGGAGACTTTGCTGTCTCAGGAACCAGTTAACAAGTGCCAGGTTTTGGATGTTTCAGAAAGGACAGGGTGATTGGGGGGGGGGGGGGGGGGGGTGGGTGCAAAAATTGTGGGGTGTGGCACTGTTAATCAGAGATAGTGTCATCTCTGCAGAAAAGGTGGATGTCATGATGGGATTATCTACAGAGTCTCTGTGAATAGAGGTTAGGAATAGGAAGGGGTAGGAGCAAATAAAGAAACAGATTCTGGAAAGGTGTAGTAATAACAGAGTTATCATGATGGGAAATTTTATTTCCCATATACCGATTAGCATCTTGAGCAAGAGGTTGAGATGGGGTGACGACACCTGTTACTCCAACGTGGTGGGTGCCCTCGAACAAGCCACAGCTGCCAATATGTACATATGTACTCCAAGAGGAATGTATTTGATTTGGTATTGGGAAATGGTATTGGTCAGGTGTCAGATCTTTTAGTGGGAGAGCAACTTGGAGATAGTGATCATAATTCTGCCTCCTTTAAAATAGCATTGGAGAGAGAGGGGGGGAAATCAGTCAAGTTAGAAAAATATTTAATTGAAGTAAAGGGAATTATGAGGCTAACAGGCAGGAAAGTGGAAGCTTAAATTAGGAATAGATGTTCTCGGGGAAAAGTACAGAAGAAATATGGCAAATGATCAGGGTGTGGCTGCCCTTTGCAGCTCCCTCATGAGGCCTCATAAAATGAGGGATAAATGCGACGATTCAGCAGGCTGCACGAGGCCTGCAGTGCTGCCCTCCAATTGGCCAAAACCAAAAGAGCTTAACTGGCTTTGACCACACCCTTCAGCTTGAGAATAAAAGCAGGGCCGTGAGCCCAATAAAACTCAATGTTAACTCCACTCAACTGGGGTTCGTGTCTGGGAACAACGTGTTCTTTCTGAGCTAACCTGCACACAGTTGGAACCTCTCCTGCACTATAGGCTTTGTAGATCCATAATTTGTAGCAGCCAGCGACAGTGGTGATTCTGATGGTCCAGATGATGGAAGCAGACTCTTCAATCAACATGCTATCATTGAAGCTGCCAAACTTCTGGGCAACGCAGCCTGAAGTATGTTTCCAACAAATCAAGGCACAGTTCGCCCTGAGGAAAATCACCTCTGACGACACCTGTTACTCCAACGTGGTGGGTGCCCTCGAACAAGCCACAGCTGCCAAGATCACAGATTTCTTGATAAAGCCGCCACGGGAGGGCAAGTACAAAGCCATCCGAGAGCTATTGACCCACACTTTTGCGTTGCCTGAGTGCATATGGATGGGTTGAGGGACAAGGCCCCATCCAACCTAATGGGCAACATACTCTCCCTACATGATGGCCACAGCCCCCTGCTTGCACTTAAAGGAACTGTTCTTGGAAAGGCTTCCACAAAACCTCATTATGATGGTCCAGCAAGACGACTTCAGCGATCCACAAAAGGTAGCAAAGAAGGTGGACTCCCTGATGACCGAGGTGGAAACCACTTTCGCACTCCACGAGACGTCCACACCCATCAAACACTACGCTGCCCCAGCACTGGAGCACGTGAGCTGGCTACGACAGCAACGACCCAACCTCCGATCAGCTGACCGACCAGCCATGAGGATAACAGACACCCCCAGTGAGTGATACTGTTGTAATCATCAGCGGTGGGGGGCAGAGGCCTGTCGATGTCTGTCCCCATGCACATTCCTGGAAAACATCAAAGCCAGCTGTCGTTAATGGCTGTGACAGCCAGCTGCCTTAATAGCCTCCATGTCCAAGACTCCCTATCCGGTCACTGTTTTTTAGTGGACATAGGAGCAGAGATAAGCATGCTCCCCCCAACCAAAACTGACATCCACAACAGCAAAACACCCCAGCAACTAAAGGCCGCCAACAATTCGGACATACCAACATGGCACTCGCACCATCGCCCTCTGCTTTGAGAACAGCTATTTTAGATGGACCTTCACCCTAGCAGCAGTTTGACAGCCACTCCTGGGCACAGATTTCCTATGAGCCAACTCACTGATAGTGGACATTAAAGGACGCAGATTAGTGCACGCCACAACATTCCAGACCCTCGAACTGCATGCTCCCCCCAACCAAAACTGACATCCACAACAGCAAAACACCCCAGCAACTAAAGGCCGCCAACAATTCGGACATACCAACATGGCACTCGCACCATCGCCCTTTGCTTTGAGAACAGCTATTTTAGATGGACCTTCACCCTAGCAGCAGTTTGACAGCCACTCCTGGGCACAGATTTCCTATGAGCCAACTCACTGATAGTGGACATTAAAGGACGCAGATTAGTGCACGCCACAACATTCCAGACCCTCGAACTAAAGGGGAAGGAACCCTCCATCTATCACCTGCATTCGGTGACACCAGCTGATAATGAGTTTGTGCAAATCTTATCCGAATTTCCCGCCATTACGACACCATTATTTACGTCATCCAAGGCCAAGCATTGGGTTTTCTTATTACAGGTCCACCCCTTCATTCCAGAGAGCACCGCCTCCCACCAGAAAAGCTCAGCCTTGCAATGAAGGAGTTGTGTAAAATGGTGGAACTAGGCATTGTATGCCACTCTGACAGCCCCTGGGCCTCCCCACTCCACATGGTCCCTAAAGCCACAGGAGGGTGGAGGCCATGCAAGGACTACAGACCCCTCAATGAGGCCACAAAGCCTGACTGCTACCCAGTACCCCACATTCAGGACTTCACCACGCATCTACAAGGGGCACGGATCTTTTCCAAGAGTTATTTAATCCGAGGCTACCACCAAATCCCGGTCAACCCAGAGGACATCGCAAAAAGATGCATTATCACACCATTCGGCTTATTTGAGTTTTTAAGGATGCCTTTTAGACTGAAAAATGCAGCTGAAACTTTCCAATGAGTAATGGACGCTGTGGGCAGGGACCTTGACTTTATTTTCATCCACTTAGATGATATCCTAATTGCCAGTCACGACTGAGCTGAGCATGCCATTCATTTAAGACAACTGTGCAATAGACTGAGTGAATATGCGCCCTTTAATAATCCAGCTAAATGTGAGTTTGGAAAGGAAGTAATCAACTTCCTGGGCCACCACAGCCAGCTACGAGGAGATATTTGTGTGAAAGATTTCATAGGTATGGTAGGGTATATGAACTGTTATGGACAAAGGCTGTTTAAAAAAAATCTAATCAATGAGAAAATAAAAGCTTATGAAAGGTTCAGAGATTTAGGTGATGATAGATATCTAGAAGATTAAAAGACCAAAAGGTATGCTGGCCTTTATCAATCATTGCATGGAATATAGGAGTTGGGAGGTGATGTTGAGATTGTATAAGACGTTGGTGCGGCCTAATTTGGAGTTCTGTGTGCAGTTCTGGTCGCCTAATTACAGGAAGGATATAAACAGAGTGGAGAGAGTGCAGCGAAGGTTTACCAGAATGTTACCTGGGTTTAAGCATCTAGAGTATAGGGAGAGATTGGACAGATTAGGTCTTTATTCTTTGGAGCGTAGAAGGTTGAGAGGGGATTTGATAGAAGTATTTAAGATTATGAAAGGGATAGACAGAGTGGATGTGGATAGACTATTTCCGTTAAGAGGAGGAAAGATTAAAACAAGAGGACATGAGTTAAGAATTAAGGGGCAGAGGTTTAGAGGTAACATGAGGGGGAACTTCTTGACTCAGAGAGTGGTAGCCGTGTGGAATGATCTTCCGGGAGAAATAGTGGCGGCGGAGTCAATTGTATTATTTAAGAAAAGGTTGGACAGGTATATGGATGAGAAGAAGATGGAGGGTTATGGGCATTGTGCAGGGAGCTGGGACTAGAAAGGGGTGTTTGGTTCGGTGCGGACTAGAAGGGCCTAATGGCCTGTTTCCGTGCTGTAATTGTTATGTTATGTTATCCAAGGTAATCTTCCTCACTGTCCACAATACCACCATTCTTTGTATCATCTGCAAACTTACTTATCCAATTCACCACCCCTTCTTCCAGATCGTTAATATATATAACAAACAATAGTGGACCCAGGACTGATCCCTGAGGAACTCCACTAGTTACCGGCCTCCAAGTTGACAAACAATTTTCTACCACTACTCTCTGACACCTCCCATCCAACCATTGCTGAATCCATTTCACTACCTCCTTATTTATACCTAATGCCTCCACCTTTTTTTCCTAACCTCCTGTGGGGAACTTTGTCAAAAGCTTTACTAAAGTCTAAATAGACAACATCCACAGCCTTCCCTGCATCAATCTTTTTGTAACCCCCTCAAAAAACTCTTATGTTAAGCATAATCTACCCCTGACAAAACTATGCTGATTACTACCTATCAATCCCTGTTCTTCCAAATATTTGTAAATCCCATCCCTCAGAACACTTTCCATCAACTTACCCACCACAGATGTCAGACTCACAGGTCTATAATTTCCAGGCTTATATTTGGACCCTTTCTTAAACAGCGGAACAACATGAGCCACCCTCCAATGCTCTGGCACTACCCCCGTAACCAGTGATATCCAAAATATCTCTGTTAATGGCCCCACTATCTGTACACTAGTCTCCCTGAGTGTCCTTGGGAATACTTTGTCTGGACCCGGAGATTTGTTCACCTTTATCTTTTTTAACACTGCCATCACTACCTCCTCAGTTATCCTTATATGATTCATGACCTTCCCACTATTTTTCTTTACTTCAACTGGTACAATATTTCTTCCCCTAGGAAAAGAAATCATTTAAAATTTCCCCCATCTCCTTTGATTTCTCACGTAGCCTACAAGGGGTCCAATTTTATCCCTCACTAATCTTTTACTTTTAATGTACCTAAAGAAATCCCTTGGATTTATTCTTACTCTGCCTGCCAAAACCTCTTTGTGCCTCTTTTTGGCCTTTCTAATTTCTTTCTTGAGATTTTTTTCTACACTCCTTGTAGCCCTCTTTCAATTTCTCAGCACCCTGCTGTTTATACCTCTTGCACACCTCCCTCTTTCTCCTAACCAAATTTCTATTATTTCTTGAAAACCAAGGCTCCCTGTCTTCCAGCCTTTCCTTTGATCCTCACTGGGACATATCTACTCTGTACTCTCAAAATTTCTTCTTTGAATATTCTCCATTTTTCATTTACATCCTTTCCTGAAAAAAATCATGTCCCACTCAATACTCCCCAAATCCATTCTTATTCCTTCGAAATTTGCTTTTCTCCAATCCAGAACCTCAACTTTAGGTCCTTCATTGCTCTTTCCTAAAACTCCCCTAAAACTAATAGACTTGTGATCACTGGACCCAATTTGTTCTCCAACATTAACCTCAGACACCTGACCTATCTCGTTCCCTAACAGGAGATCCAGTATTACACCGTCCCGAGTCGGTTCCTCTGCGTATTGATTAAGAAAACTATCTTGTACATATTTGACAAACTCTAGCCTATCCAGCCCTCTTACTGTATGGGTATCCCAATAAATATGAGGGAAGTTAAAATCTCCCATGATCACTACCTTATGTTTATAACACATATATGCTATCTCCTTACAAATTTGTTCTTCCAATTTTCTTGGCCCATTTGGTGGTCTATAATACACTCCCATTAGTGCCCTCATGCCTCCTCCACCCCTCAATTCCACCCAAACAGCCTCACTGGATGATCCCTCCAAACCATCTTGCCACCTCACGGCAGTAATGTCCTCCTTAACAAGCAGAGCAACTCCTCCCCTTTTTTATCCCCCTGTTCTATCACATCTAAAACATTCGTATTCATCTTTGATGATCTGACATGGAATACCTTATCCTAGGATGAGGTGCGAAGGAGATGAAAGAATTGAGAGAAGGGAGTGGAATCTTTATGGGGGAAAGGGTGTGAATATGTGTAGTTGAGGTAGTTGTGGGAGTTGGTGGGTTTGCAAGATGCATTATCCACACAGTTTCACCAAGCAGGAGGATTTTTAAGGTGTCAGTACCACCTTGGGTGTAAATCCAAAGCTCTCATCTCTTTCAAAGAGATCAGATAGTGGGTTCCTCTCTGCCCATTCCCTCCCTCCCTCCCCATCACTCCTTCCTTCCCTCCTCTTCGACCCTTCCCTCCAACATACTTCGCTGCCTCCACCCACCTTCATCACTGATCCTCCCTTCCCCTGGCAGTCCATTCCCTCTTTCCTCTCCAACCCCTCACTGACCAACCCTCCCTCTTCACCACCCTGCCCTTTCCATTCTTCACCTGCACATCTATCACTGACACACTCCCATCTGCCCCCTCCCTCTCCCTTCTGCCCCTCCATCACCTCTGTGCCTTCCTCTCCCCTCCCCAACCTCCCTCCCCATTTGTCCCTTCATTTTCACTCTCCATCTCTACCCTCTTCTGCCACCCTCCCTCCATCATTCCCTCTTCCTTTCACACATTTTCACCCTTTCCACCCCAATCTCTGCTCCATCCTACCCTCTCCCCGTGCCTCCCTCCTCCAGTTCTTCCTATGTTTGACCCACTAACTGACCTACTGATCCTTTGGGTACCCTTTGGGTATGTGACCTGAGCTTTGACTTTTCCCCAATCCCCACATTCCTTTCACGGTCAAAGCTCCATCCTGGATTTCCATGTGGACTCACATTCCCCTACCCTTCCCCTAGACTTCCATGCCTCACTGTTCACAAGGATAAGATGTCAATGATGCTCAAAATAGTTTATTACCACAAAGCAAAGCTTCACAAAACTCCAGGTGCAAATGCAGCGAGGGATCTGGATGCTCCTGCTGACATGTTCTAGACTGTTAACCATCCATCCAGGGACACAAATTGAGACAGCAAGCTGTGGGGCAGAGGAATTGAGCTTCTCCAACTCTTCCCATAAACATGCAGATCGCCCCAACTCCCAGAAATGACCCCTCTTCTGAAACCATCAGGATTGGGACATAATATTGACAAGCTGGAACGTGGGACCTTCCCTCTTTTTTTGGGGGGGGGGTGTTCAAGTGGAGAATGTTGGGCTGGGATGGGGAACCCCTCTTTCTGTTCAGTTGTACTTCTCTCTAATACCATCCCTCTCCTGGCATTGCTAAACATCATGAACCTCAGCCAAAACATTGCTGTGCTGGAGAAACTGAGCAGGTCATGCTGGGGTGGGTCAGAGCGAGGAAGAGGAGAGATGGGAGAGGAGAGAAAAGGGGGGTTGGAGTGGAGCAGAGAGTTGTGTAGGAAGAGGCAGGCTGAAAGGCAAGGGGAGAGGAGGACTAAGGTAGGAGTGCTAGAAGGGGCAGGGGAGATGTAGATGGAAGGGCATGGGTGGAAGAGAATGGAGGTGGTGCAAGGGAGGAGGAGTGTAGGGAGGATGGAACAGGGGAGGAAAGGAGACAAGGAGGGAGGAATGGGCAGGTGAATGGGAAGGAGGAAGGGGCAGGTGGAGGGAGAATGGGGCAGGGGAGAGATAAGGAGTGGCAGAAGAGTGGAGGGAGGAGTCCCAGGGCAAATGGGAAAGGAGTTAGGAAGCAGGAGAGGAGGAATGGAAAGGGGTGCATAGGAGGGTGGATAAGGCAGGGGAGAAGAGGAAAGGATGAGAGGGCAGAAGGGATGAATGATTCCCAAAGGGAGGAGGGAAGGGAGGGGATTGAATGGGGTGGAATAAATGAAGGGAGAGGAGGAAGGGCAGGAGAAAGGAGAGAACAGGAAGTGGCAGAGAAGGCAAGGAAAGAATTAGAGATGGGGGAGGAGTTCTGGCCAAACAGTAAGAAATTACTGTTGGCAGGGTTGAAGTGAAAGTCACTGAGAAGTGATGGAGGGGTGGCTCTCTAAATGGAGAAGAACTAAATGGAGAAGGGAAGGGAAATCTGGAGGAAAGTAGATGCTGGCCCTTTCAGGGCGGCAGCAGGAGTGGATCTTAACCTGTGGACTCACCTTTCAGGTAGCAGCCCTAAAAGGCTGCTGCAGCGTTAACTGGTCCACCTGAAAGGGCCTATTTGTATCCCAAAGTGCCTCGTAGCGCCTCCAGATCTGATGGAGGCGGGGTGACTGGTGCCACAGTGCCACTCATCATACATATGCAGCATAGCAATGGCCGTCTCCTCTACCCATAATCCTTCATGCAGGTGGAACTGCTCTGTTTCCCACAACAGTTGCATCTGTGTATGCCACATTTTGAGCTGCAGAGAGTGGCCAGCTGGCCTGTGATAACCTGCACCAGCTGTCCCTCACCTCCCGACCCTGCCCCGACATCCCCCTCTGACCTCCCCTTCCCAGTGAGGGGTGGGTAGCAGGGCAGCAGGGAGTTGTGATCCTGGTTCATAGAGGCATCAGCCCACTCCAAGGCAACTGCTTAAACCACATTCAGGTGTCTTGATGGAGCCTGGTGCTTCGCAGATTATCCCTCCCTGAGGAGGGTTGGTATCAGCATCTCAGAGATGCTTCTGCTGCATTCAGGTGATATGTTTTTAGCCACAAGGGAGGAGATTATACGGTTTTACACTGGGGTGCTGATGCTTAGAGAGGGAGCGGAAAGTGAGAAACAAGAGCCCCTTTCAGGTGGAATCACCTGGAGAATGCACTTCTGGAGCAGGCTGCAAGTGTCTGCTCTGTTTGAGCTGCTTTCAGGTGCAACGGGGGATTCTTATAGAAGGATATTATACCTACAGGAAAAGGGTTAGATAGGTAAACCTCCTGGCTGGGTTCTCCACTTTCAGGTGGCCACCCGACAGCTGCATCGGAGTACAATAGGCTGCTTTACAGTCGGGTATTGTAGCCACCTGAAAGTGGGAAGAGAAGGGGATAACCGAAACTGGAGATGTTTATGTTAATGCTATCTGGTTGGAGAATTCCAATTCGGAAATTTTAGGTTTGGTGTCTCCAATTTTAGCGTGGCCTTGGTTTGGCAATGTATTATGCGGTGAACAGACATGTCGGTGTGCGGAACAGGGTGTGGGTTTGGCCATTTGCTATTGCCGTTACCGTAGCGGACAGAGCGAAGATGCTCAGCGACCTGAGCTCCCAGTCTGTGCAGTTTATAGGAGGTGCTGTAATGGCAGCGGTGCCGCAAGTACGGACCGGAAGAACGAGGTCTGCAACGCAGGGGGTCCTATTACTTGCCGACGCATCTGGATGGGCTTTAAACTTGCCGACGGGCTTTAAATGGGCTTAAACTTGCCGACGCATCTGGATGGGCTTTAAACAGCCTGTTAAAAGAAACGACGGTCTTTTCATTTTAAAATCCTGCAATCTGTCCTGAAAATGGCGATGTCAGTGCTGGGAAATGTAACACGAGGGGGTTCGACTACAGAGAGCAGTGGACAGCCGCTGGGCAGCAGGAACGGGGAGAACAACGCCCGTGAAGAAGGACGGTGACATTCACCGCAGACCAGCAAGGGGCCCAGCTGCTGAGGGACCGACATAGGTGATGGGCTGATGAAGGCTTGAAGTCAACGATCCACACCAGATTGCAGGCTGCTGGAGACAAGCTCATGGATACCAGGTATCGGAGCCAGCATTTGATGAGGTGCTGAAGGCAAGAAAGTTTCCCAAAGAGCATCGAGCGCTGAGGGCTTCCTGATCTGGAACTCAGGTTGCCGAAGGATCGAACGGGTCTGTGTGGCTGCAGAGACTGACGAAGTGATGGAGGTGAATCCACGGGCACTCAGTATCTCTGACCGGACTCTGCTTCTATTTCTCTTAGTGGCCGGAGGTCGGATGATCTGGCGAATTTGGGTGAGGGTGAAGGGACAGGTCACTCTTAAATGGAGAGGGATTTGGGGCAGTGGATTCCTCCTGAGTGTGTCCCAAACAAGAAAGGACGCGGGGACAGGTGTAAGGGAGATAGAGGGGTGGGGGAAGAGACTGGGCGTGAGGGCAAGTCAAGGGGAGCAATTGGATAAACGTTGAGGGTAAAGGGGCCTATCATGGGATATTGTATTCCGTTCTGGTCATCTCATTACAGGAAGGATGTGGAAGCTCTGGAGACGTGGCAGAGGCGATTTAACAGGATATTTTCTAGATTGGAGCATGTGTATTATAAGGTTTGCAGAGCAAGGAGACTAATCTCTTTGGAATAAAGAAAGTTGAGAGCGATTTAATAGAAGACTACATGAGAATGAAGAACTAAAATATTTACTAGGCGACAATTTCAAATACCAGATGACAGTGGTGGCAGAATGGAATGATCTTCCGAATGAGATAGTTGCGTCAGGGTCCCTTCTGTCATTTAAGAGGTGAGGGGGTTGGAGGGTTATTGGCAGAGAGCAGGAGGTTTGAGCTAGTGGAGTTGTTCTAGTGAAGTGGTGCGGCTCGTCGGGCCGACATGGCCTGTTTCTGCTCTGTAAATGGTTATATGGTTATCTGCAAAATTTGAAAGGAGGAATGTCTGTGGGATACGCCAGGTTCTGTGTTCCTTCTGCACAAACAGCGGTGAGTGCCTGAAATGCAGTGGTGGTGGCGGATGGTACAATAGTGACACCAAGAGACAGGCGGATGAAAGAAAAATAGAGAGGTATGTGTGCGAGGGAGTGATAGATTGCTATGTAGGATATTTTGGGTCGGATCAACTTTGTAGGCTAAACTATCTTTATTATGCTGGAATTTTCTCTGATTGGGGAGGGAGGGAGAGGGGTAGAAGGGAAATGGGGGAGAGAGGGGGGAGAAGGGAAATGGGAGAGAGTGGGGGAGAAGGTAAATGGGGGAGAGAGGGGGAGAAGGGAAATGGGGAGAGAGGGGCGAGAAGGGAAATGGGGGAGAGAGGGGGAGAAGGGAAATGGGGGAGAGTGGGGGAGAAGGGAAATGGGGAGAGAGGGGTGAGAAGGGAAATGGGGGAGAGAGGGGGAAGAAGGAAAATGGGGGAGAGAGGTGGAGAAGGGAAATGGGAGAGAGGGGCGAGAAGGGAAATGGGGGAGAGAGGGGGAAGAAGGGAAATGGGGGAGAGAGGTGGAGAAGGGAAATGGGAGAGAGTGGGGGAGAAGGGAAATGGGGAGAGAGGGGTGAGAAGGGAAATGGGGAGAGAGGGGGAGAAGGGAAGTGGGAGAGAGTGGGGGAGAAGGTAAATGGGGGAGAGAGGGGGAGAAGGGAAATGGGGAGAGAGGGGGAGAAGGGAAATTGGGGAGAGAGGGGGAGAAGGGAAATTGGGGAGAGGGGGGAGAAGGGAAATGGGGAGAGAGGGGGAGAAGGGAAATGGGGAGAGAGGAAATGGGGAGGAATGGTGGTAGGGATGGGAGAGGGTACATATGCAGGGAGTGGGAGGAAAGGAGGTAGAGGGAGGGAGTTTAGGTGGTCGGAAAGGAGGGAGAGGAAAGAGGAAGCGGAGAGACACGAAAAAGGTGGAGGGATGGATAGAGATGAGGAGAAAGAGGGCGATAGAGGAAGGTAGAGGGAGAGAGGATTACGGGAGTGGGGTGGAAAGGCAGTTAGGGAGAGAGAATTGGGGATGGAAGGCGATGGAGAGGGGGAGAGACGAGATAGAGAGGAAGGGTGGGAGATAGAAGGAGGGAATGTGGAAGCGAGGGGAGGAGTGGGAGGGAGATGGATGGAGGGAGAAGCGTACAATGCCAATGTTAAGGGAGGAGAGGAAGGCGATAGATATTCAAGGGTAGAGGACGTGGGGGACAGGATCCTCCGAAGGGAAAAAGTCGAGACTAGCAAGGGATCGGTTGCCCCGTGGTAGCTCAGCGAAATGAGTCCCACTTGGACTCTCGGAGTACTGGCGACAGGTGTCGCCCTGGAGATGTGGTCCGCAGGTGAAAGAGACCTTGTAGGTCACCCTGCCGTGCTTGAGGTTGCAGTTATAATCGTTGCTGCCAGACCTCAGGGCTCTTTCGCAGGAGCCGAGGAGCTCCTGCCTGAATGGGTCCGAATCGTAGACCTTCAGGGAGAGTTTCATCCCATGCATGGCCACCACTCTCCCCAAGTCCAGTTCGCTGTTCCAGCGTGGGTTGTTGTTGTCGGAGATTTCCGCGGTACGAGCTTCGACTTGCCCATAAGACACCATCACGTAGCCATCCGTACTGGAAAAGTAGTCGCCCCATAGGCCATATCCTCTCTTCACCAACACTTTTAAATGGCCCGAGCCTTTCACCTTGGAACAGCACTGATGGTCCAGCCAGCGGTTCGCAAGGCAGAGGCAGGAGCAGCCATTCTTTCTGGAGCCGGCCGGACAGGTGTGCCGGCCGCACTTCCGTTTAAGAGCGTTCATCAGGATGTACTCGGAGAGGTAAGTTTTCAGCTGAACGCGGCGGGGATCGGACTCAGCCAAGAGATTGTGGAGAGGCGCCAGCTTGTACTTCACCATTCCGGGCGAGGTCTTCAAGCTCTTCACCCAGCCGGAGAATGCCCAAGGGTCGGCAGAGAAGAGGAGGTCTCTCTGACCCGAAGAACGACCACCCACCATCTCGACCAGCCTCTCACTGAACGCCTGGTGGAAGGTGGCGCCTTGCTGAAGGGATGAGGCTCGCTTGCGGCAGTACTGGCCCCCGGTCGAGACGTTGACCTTTCCGGAAACTTCTAAGCTGGCTTCCCATCCGAGGCAATTCTTCACCTCCTCGGCTGTGAATCCGTTCACCGCGGCCCGGCAAGTGCGGATGGCCGTGACGTCCTTGATGGAGCCTCCGAGGTGCACAGAGCGGATGTAATGGGTGCCGTAAGTCCCCACCAGCATGCGATAGTGGGGCCGGGCGCTCTCGTAGGTCGTGTTGGGGATGCGGCTCAGGCGAGCGGAGAACTGGGCGGTCAAGGGCGGAGGGTCCTTTAGCCGGTAGCGGTAGAGGCGGCAGAGGAACGAGTGACCCATGAAAGTGTAGCTGTCCAAGAGACTCTTGCGCTGGGCGAAACTGGCAACCTTCGAATGGGAACCGGCGAGAATCAAGGAGGCAGGGACTCGAGGGATCTTCAGGCCGACGCGCCAGTCGACGTCCAGAGCCAAGGTGCCCCACTTGATGAGCTTTGCGGTCGATCGGAAGAGGCGGCCACTGACTGTGCGCCGGCAGTAGCGCTGAGCCCGCCAGTCCACGGCGGCCAGTGGGAGGCGCTGCTGAGCGCCAGAGCCCAACTCCGGGTTTCGGCACAGCGTGCACGTCCCGTTAGGTCGTCGCCAGCTCTCAACGTCGGCCACGAAAGCTCCCTTGGTGGTCGAAGTGACCACGTCGTAACCTTCGCCGGCCAGTTCGGACCCCGGGACGGGGGAAGCGGCTTCACATGCTGCCGGGCTGGCCGGGTGGCAGAGCGCTGCGGCTCCCGACACGCACAATAGAATCCAAGGCAAAGGTGCAGCTGCCTGCCCCATTCCTGGGGAATGAAGCGGAAAAGGGGATGTCCTCCGAAATCGGGCGGGAGAGAGCTCTGGGAGGGGGTGGGGGAAGAGAGAGAGAGAGAAAGTTAGCCGCCTCATAGAGGCTTCCCTCCCTCTTTACTGTCCCATTACTCTACCTGTTTATCACCCCCTCATCGAGGTTCACCCGTATGACCCTCCTTTCACTTCCTCCACCGTTCCATCAAATTATAGAACAATACAGCACATAAAATAGGCCTTTAGACCCCTCTAGTCTATTATTCTTCCTAGTTTCACTGGCCTCGACCCAGACTATACCTCTCCGTAGCCTTCCCAACCATGTACCTGTCCAATTTATTGTCTTGAATGTTAAAATTGAGCCCACATTCCCCACTTCAGCTGTCAGCACATTCCATGCTCCCTCTACTCTGTGTGAAGAACCCCCTCACATTACCCACTTCAGCTGGCAGCAGGTTCCATGCTCCCTCTACTCTGTGTGAAGATCCCCCTCACATTCCCCCAAACCTCCTCTCCCCTTTTACCCTTAAACCATGTGCTTTGTTTTGGATCTCACCAACCTCAGTGTAAAAAGCCTACTTGCATTTATTCCATCTATACATCTAACAAAAAGCCTCTCATTCTTACAGGTTCCAGGGAATAAAGCTCTAAGTTGTTTAATCTTTTCATGTAACTCAGTTCTTCATGCCTTGGTAACATCCTTGTAAATCTCTGAACTCTTTAAACCTTATTGATATCTTTTCTGTAGTTCGATGACCAAAATTGCACACAATGCTCCAAATTTGACCTCACCAATGTCTTGTACAATTTTACATTGATGCACCAACCCCCATAATTTGTTTTGTGAAAGCCAATGTGCCGGAATTTCTTGTATGACATATCTGTGACAAATGTCCCAGTGTCACCACGACACCAATCCCTGGAAGATTTGATGTGTTGTGGACAGTACAGAAGGTTGTTGGAGGTTACAGCAGGATATTGACAAGATAGGGAGTTGTGGGTTGTGAGAGGTGTTGTGGATAGAGTGGGCAGTTGCTGAAAGTTACAATGGCATATGGACAGGATGGGAGAGGTTTTGGAGACAGTGTGGAAGGCTGTTGTACATTACAGCTGGGTATAGACAGGATGGGGAGTTTGGAGAGGGGTTCTGGACAGCGTAAAAGGGTGTTTGAGATTACAACAATATATAGACAGGAGGAAGATTTGGGCAGAGAAGTGCCGATAGAATTCAATGCAAATAAGTGTGGTGATGCACTTTAGAAGATCAAACTCTGATCCATTGTACATGGTAGGGGAAACAGAGATCTCGGGGTCGAGATCCATGGAGATCCATGGATCTCCATAAAATTCTGCTTAAACAACACTTGGAGTATTGCATTGAGATTGAAGTTTTATTGTCAGGATGGGCATCCTTGTCTATTATTATGGTTAGAATGAATATATTACTGAAATGTTTATATTTTGTTTTCAGTCTACACCAATTTTTATCCTTAAGTAATTTTTGGCTCACTGGGGTCAATTTTTTACTCATATGTATGGTGAGGGAAACAACTTTGTTTAAATAAAGTGCTTCAAAAAAAAAGAGCAGAGGTCTGTCACTTTTAAATTTCAGGTTCTACTATTGGGTGGTCAATATATCTAACTTTATTTTATTAAAATTTGATAAATTATTTGGCCACCCTTCTTGGGTAGAAATGGAACTGAAATTTTCAACAACAACAAAAAAATCTATGTTGGCAGTCTTGGGGGTCTTTCTTACCTTTTACTTTTTTTCTAAATTGACAAGTAATCTGATAATGAGACACAGGTTGAGGATAGGAGCACAATTTAGAAATATTTTGGAATCAATAGTTTTTATCTAGCCAGTTCTAATATAATTACTTTTTTTAAACCTTCATCAGGTTTCAGAGAGTGGTGTGAACTTGAGATTAATAATTTTAAAGATCCTTTTATTCAAAATCATTTTGCTTCTTTTGAACAGTTGAGGGTAAAATTTAAATTACCCATTAGTCTTTTTTTTCCAGATATCTACAAGTCATGCATTTTGTTAGTCCAAGCTCTTTGATTTTCCGCAGATTACTGAAACAAATATTCTTGATTTACTTTTTGACTTTATGTTCTCATAGAGGCTCAATATCAATTATTTCCAGTAATTTGATGGATTTGAGAACAATTTCTCTAGTTAAGATTAAGAGTGATTGGGAGCATGATTTGGATTTGTCACTTCCAGATGAGGACTGGGACATGGTTCTAAATTTGATTAATGAATCCTTATTTTGTGTGTGACATTGTTGGTTGTACATATTTCAAAAGTTGTTATCTTGCTTCTATCCTAATATTGATCCATTATATGATAAATGTAAAATTTTTGGAGGCTTCATTGATAGATATGTTTTGGACTTGACCAAGTTTAGAAATATAGTTTTAAACTTTATCAATCATGTTTAAGGTTAAATTAGAACCATGTCCCTTTATTGCTCTATTTGGTTTTTCTCAAAAAGAAAAAAATATTGTTGACTTCATCTCCGAAGTGAATTTTAGCTTTTACCTCGTTGACAGCTGGATGGGCAATTCTGCTGAAAGTATTTCACCTACCCATACACAATGGTTACAGGAGGTTATGTCCTTCCTAAATTTAGAAAAATATCAGACATTGTGTCAAAGATGTAAAGGTGACCATAATTTAACAACGCTGTCTCGTTTTAGAGTATCATCCTTCATTTCTATTTTTACTATGTATGCAAATTTACCTTGTTTAGAGGGGTGTTCTCTTTTTTTTCCTTTTTATTTTCTTTTTCAGCATTTTTGATATAGTGGGTTTGATCTGAAAGGGTGCAGACAATTTGTATTATGTATAATCAAGTTTTATTTGAAATTTTAATTTTTTTTGTTTCTTATTCTCTATCAAATTATTAGATCTATATGTGCATTTTTTCAAAACTCAATAAAGATATTTTAAAAAGAATGAATATTGCATTCAGTTTTGGTAGCCTCCTTACAGGAAGAATGAGGAATCTTTGGAGATTTGCCAGAATGTTGACGAGATTGGAGAAAAGTTATTCAGAAGCCAATTTGACAGAACTGGGAGCTTTTTGGTTTGGAGTAAGCAAGGATAAGAGTTGATTTAATAGAGGTGTATACAATAATGAGGGGTTTCAATGGCTTAGGTGGGCAGAGAGCATAATTTTCCTGGGGTGTCAACAGCACATACCAGAGGAACGTTTCAGGGAGACGTTAGGGTTAAGTCATTTACATGAGGAGTGATGGGTGCCTGGAATTAATTGCAAGGACTGATGCTGGGGGCTGTTTATAATAAAAAAAAATCTCATGCCTAATCCCATTGACCTGCACCCTGTCCATATCCCTCCTTACCCCTCACCTTAAATCAGCTGTCAGCTCATTCCACACACCCACCACTCTCTGCGTGGAGATTCCCCAATGCTCTGTTTCCCCCTCAATGCATGTCATCTCGTTCTTGCCTCACCCAGCCTCAGTATAAACATCCTGCTTGCATTTACTCTATATATACCCCTCTTAATTTTCCAAAGTTGTATCAAATCTCCCCTCATTCTTCTACACTACAGGTAGTAACATCTGAACAAGTAACTCAACTCCTCAATTCCTGGCAACATCCTAGGAAGTAATCTCTTCACGATTTCAATCTTATTGATATATGATCATATAACAATTACAGAACAAAAACAGTCCATTTTGGCCCTTCTAGTCCTCACCGAACTAACTTCTCTTCTCTAGTCCCACCTACCTGCACCTTGCCCATAACTCTCCTTATCACTCCCATGCATATACCTATCCAATTTTTCCTTAAATGACAAAATGGACCTTGCCATCCAGGAAGCTCATTCCACACAGCCACCACTCTGAGTAAATAAGATCCCCCTCATGTTACTTCTAAATGTTTTCCCCTTAACTCTTATCTCACAACCTCTTGTTTCAATCTCTCCTACCCTCAAGGGAAAAACAGCAACTCTATGTATCCCTCTCATAATCTTAAGTACCTCTATCAAATCCCCCCCTCAACCTTCCACACTCCAATGGATAGACCGAATCTGGTCAATCTTTCTTTGTAATCTAGATGCTGAAACCCAGGTAACATTTTTGTAAATCTTCTCTGCTTTCTCTCTATCTTGTTGATACCCTTCCTATAATTCGGTGACCAGAACTGCACACAGTATTCCAAATTTGGCCTCACCAATGCCTTGAACAGTCTCACCATCACTTCCAAACTCTTGTATTCTATGCTTTGATTTATAAAGACCAGCATATTAAAAGCCTTCTTCAGCACCCGATCCAAATGAGATTTTGTCTTCAGGGAATATGCACCATTATTCCTAGAGCTTTCAGTGCCCACCATACTTATCTGTTTTATGAGCCCAGAGGACCCCAAAACCCAGCAGCAAGATATTTACCAAGACAAATGGTTACTTTTTTTTTTAAAGAAGTTGTTTTAATTATCTTTAAACATGAAAAAAGGATCAAACTTTATTACTATTAACTTAACCAACTTAACTTAACCCCCTTCTAATTCTAAGTGCATGTGTATATAATGTGTGTGTAAGATTAGAAAAGTTCTTTGATTCACAACCCAATCTCACTTATCATTCCTCCAAGTTCATTGGTTACAGACAATTCTTATACTGCACACAGAATTTAGCATTTATGAAGTTCACCAGGCTTTGGTGCTTGAAAGGTAAATGGTTATTGCTCAGGAAGGTTCTTGTCAGTTTTCAGAGAGAGATTTGTTGTTTGCTGGACACCCACAATTGATTCCTTTTTAATCAGCCACTTCAGTGTCTTGCCGAAGAAACTTTCCCCCTTAAGAGTTCTCCAGATGATAACCTCTTTCAGGTCACCACAGAGTTCCTTGTTGTTTCTCTTATTTCAAGTGAAACATTTGGCAGCCTCTTGTGCTTTAACCAGGTTGAAATAAGCACTCACAACCTGTCTTCAAAATGGGGTTTTCCCACAAGCTTTCCAGTTTGTCAGGTTCCAGTCCCAGCTGCTGCTGCTGAACTCCAGCAGAATTGAACTCTCTCTCTCTTAGAGAAAAGCCTGTTTTTTTTTCTCTCTGCTTGCAAAACCTCATGACCCCCCCCCCCAACCCCCGCCTTAGAACAGCAACCTCCACTCAGACAAACTGTGGATCCAAATCTAATGCTTTCATCTGTTGCTTTTCAAAACAACAATCCATTAGCAAAGTCCCTTGGGCACTCCCCAAAGCTTTTGCAAAGGCATTTGGAGTTGGCCAGTCTAGCTTGAGCAGAGCTCCAGTATTTTAAATGAGATCTGTTTTGAAATGTTTGCATGTGACCTACTCTTTAAAAAAAACCACCTAATTTATCTCCTTTAAAATATAATCTGTCACATCAGCATTAAACTCCCATCTGCCATCTTTTATCTCACTCTTCTAAGCAGTACAAATCCTTTCGCAATCTTTGAAAACTTTCTTCATTGTTCACAATTCCACCTATTTTAGTATTATCTGCATATTTACTAATCCAATTTATCACCCCATTATCCAGATTATTAATGTAAATGACAAACAGCAAGGGACCCTGTAGTTAGGTGGCCCAAACTGTGCACAATACTCTGCACATTGACCTTATCCCAATGTCTTGTGCAACTTCATCATGACATCCTAACTCCTGTTCTCAATGTAGGGCATGTTCCAAAAGCTTTCTGTGGGATCCTCTCTACTTCTTACACCACTGTTTCTTGGACTAATATCTTGAGTGCCTCAATCCAGTGCACAGCCCCTAGGAACTGACTCCCCACACCTCTCTCCACCTCCTGTCCCTGCTCATTTTATCCCAGAGCATTGGTGCCGCCTCATTCATTTTGAAAATTCAATCTTCCTTAAATCTGTTATTGGGCATGTTTATCGCCCTAAGATAAAGAGGGAGGGAGGCTTAGAGTGGTATAGAGGGGGGGGGGGAGAGAGAGAGAGAGAGAAGGGAGTGCAGAGAGGGGAGAAGATGGAGTGGGAGAGCAGGGAGAGGAGAGAGTGATATAGAGGGGGGAGAGAGAAGGGAGTGTAGAGAGGGGAGATGGAGTGGGAGTAGAGTGAGGAGGAGAGATATAATGGTACTGAGGAAGAGAGGGGAGAGATGGGGTAACAGTGGTGGGGGGAGGGGGATGGGCAAGAGATGAGAGAGGGAGGGAAATGAGAGTAAGGAGAGAGTGAGTGTGGAGATAAGGAGAGGGGAAAGGGGAGATGGAGAGGGAAAGAGAGAGATGGCATGTTGAGAGCAGGGAAGAGGGAGAGAGGATACAGGTGGTAAGATGGGAGAAAGGGTACAGGAGGAGAGGATGGGGAGGGGAATCATCCCAGAGAGAGTGCGAGGAAGAGGAGGAATCTTCCTAGAGAGAGGGTGTGAAGGGCAGGCCAGAGGAGTGTAAGCCCGGAGCACAGAAGAGGCCAACTTTACCTCCTGGACACCTTCTGATCTCCCAGTGCCACAGACGCTGTTAAGGATGCGGGGGCTCTTGTCTCGGGTCTGGCTGGTGGTGACGGACAGAGCCTGATGCAGTCTGCCTTCCAGGCGATTTATCGGCCCTTATGAAGACCACAGCGGGGCCGTCTCCCAGCGCTTTTGTGGCCCAGTCATCGGGGGAGGGCGGGCAGAAAGGTGGGAGGTGGCGAACTTCGGAGAGTCTCCTCCCCTCCCTCCGCCCGCCTGTGTCCTGTTCGATGGGACCCATGGCTGGGAGTGTTGCAGGCAGATGGGGTGTAGGGGGAGGGGGGGGGGCAGGAAGGAAAGGGCGAGGGAGGGAGAGGAAGAGAAACTACGGGAGCGAGACCGAGCACAGAGAATAGTGAGAAAAAGCAGACAAATAAGTGGAGAGGTGATAGAGAGCGGGAGAGATAAGAAAAGGGGACGGGGGAGAGAGAAGGTGGACATGAAATGAAGGCGAGATAAGGCTGAGAGCGAGATGTGAGGCAAAGATGTGAGAGACAGAGAGGAGAGAAGGAATCAAGAGAAAACCAGGGGAGAGGTAGGGAAAGGCGGAAAAAAGGGGGATGGAGAGCGAAAGGTTAATAAAAGATAAAGAAATAGAGAGAAAGAGAATGAAGAAAGAGGGAGGGGAGAGAAAGGGTGAGAGGGACAAGGACAAAGAGGGAGAGAAAGGCTGGGAGAGAGAGACGAGGAACTGAGGGAGAGAAGGAAAGTGGGAGGGAAATGTAATGATACTTTAACACACAGCTCGGTAACAGGGCCGTCCGGCTGACAACCTCCATATGGGTTTGAAGGATGGGAGCACACGGACGGAACCCACGCAAACCGCTGGCACGCACTGTAACAGTATACCGCAATAGAACCATGGCGCCCAAGAAAGGGAGGGAGGGAGAGAACAAGATTGGACTGGGGGGTGGGGGGAGATATACAGAGGATGGGATTGTTAGAAATAGAAGTACGTACCTTAACAGAAATTGCTCGAGACAAAAATTGAGAACAAAGAACATTTACTATAACAACAATGCAAAGTTGGGTGCTTCCCCTTACCCTGGGAATACACACACACACTGGGGCTCACCCAACTTTTATACAGTGAATTTCAGTATAGTAATACCCTCCCCTTACATTCTTCTGCCTTGGATGGGTTTGGCATTAGGCAATCCTACCTGCCTACCTGCTGTTTCTGTGACTTGGAGGACCAGGGGGTATCCTGTCGGTGTCCCTTCATGTTATTATCCTCATTGTCCTTATTCACAACCCTGCCCTTGTCCCCATTCACACCTTTCCGACTCTCAGAGCTACAGTCTCTTCATATGCAGAGTTCGCTAATCCTGTCTAGTTTACTAATTTAATATGTATAACTTGGTACATCCGTGTAAGGCTTACTAATTAAATATGTAGAACTTGGCACTTCTGTCTAGGGCTAGGAGACCCTTATCTCACCCAGACTACCTCTACTTCCTACATTCTATTATTCCTTGCCTCTCCTTATCTTATTCATAAGGTGGGCTCACTGATCCTGTCGAAAGGACTAGAAGGTTCTTATCTTACATAGGCTGACTCTGCTTCCTGCATCCTAATTTCCATGCTTCGCCTGTTCATACTGGTTTAATCCATCACTCCATGTGTCTGTACTAGTTTCCCCATCTTTCTTATTTTCATGTCAAGTTTACTCATCTCTCACAATCTTCACTTCTCTTTTAGATCAGTGATACTGATCTCTCAAAAAGATCAGTGTTACTGATCTCTCACAATCCTCACTTCTCTTTTAGATCAGTGTCACTGATCTGTCAAATTAACTGTGCTATTGGCAAAGTTGGTCTTTCTCCCAGCGGGTCAATAAATGAATTGCAGTGTCATAAGCATCCATTTGGGAAAACCACATCCTTTGGGTTATAGAAATAGGGGTCTGCAAAATCATGAAATGAATACAAGCATTTAGGTAGGGGAGCACCAGGATGACCAGAATAGTGAGTCCTGCTGCTATAAGGGCTGTGAGTATCAGCCTCCAGTTTTCAGTAAAAAGTCTAGTCCATCCCACATCTGTCCAAGGTTGCCATGTCTGAACATGGGCATGGGCAGATTCTTGTCAAAGTCCTGAAGCAGTGTCTTTAACCGCGTAAGCATTGTCAGTACTGAGTCTCGCACAGACGCTGCCTGCAGCAGCCAACGAGCAATAGAGAGCAGCTTTAGTATTCTGGAACTGTTTACTTCGTTGACCATTGGAACTCCCCTTACAGTGGTGGTATTTAACACTTGGAATGGCTGTGTAACCCAAAGGATGCTTTAGAATAGCACGGATTGGGGAGGGGCGTTTCTTGTCACTTAATCTGTGAGTTGTAGCCTGTCTGCGAACACTAGCATATGTATCAACTCTCTCTCTGCCACATGTACAATCCTGACAATTATCCTGTCTGCCTTTGTGCCCACATCTGCTTAAAACTGATCTTGTTAATATTTGTAGAGTCCACAATACCATTTAAATCATCATATTGAGAGGTGTTCTGT